>NC_048430.1:11064816-11077822 GCF_013103735.1 Etheostoma cragini
TCGCTGCATTTCGCCACATCCATTAAGGTTTCTAGTCCCACATTGTATTAAATGAGTTGGGTAGTGGACGGTTGGAGATTAGGCGGAGTTAAACGTTTGACCCCGCCCCTCAACGTTTAACCCCGCCCCTCAATGTGTCTGCGGGTCCGCAGTCAGGGGTACATGGGGGCTTCTCCTGTTTTAAGCCAACAGACAGATGGTGATTTGTTAGCTCAGGGAATCCAGCAGAGGGCAGACATGTTCAGCTGCTGAACCTCTGGATCTGATGATGTTTTTGCCTCTCAGTCAAGGACATAGGTTTGGTTTTGTCATTGATTGGGTAGGAACACATTATAAGGGAGGTCATCCTCGACAAAATATTGTCTCCCTTATTGTTAAAAAATTTCTGCATATTCAAAACATCACACATATCATATCCATCTTTAAAAGTTATCTGTTAGAGAATAATACAAATAATAATAATAGTAATACAATAATAATAATTTATTAAAAAATAACAGCAGGTTCAGAGAAGGAGGGAAATTAAACCTTTATTTTTCCCGTCATGTTTTTGACCCCCCCCTCCCCCTGATGCTGCAAAGTAGACACAGTTATTGTTTACCCTACATGTTTTAAGCCCCCTCAACGGTTATTTTTACTTCTTTTGAGGAGTGAGTGCTTTCATATTTTTTGAGGGAGACAAATCTACTTGTTCTATATATTGGGACGGTGGGACATAACGCTGCACCCCCTTGAAATGGACTATGATTTCAGTGTGAATCATTATTTAGATTTAATTTATATATTATATCTATAGATAAATGTTTATTGTCATTGTAAACACTCAAAGGCAAGTAGAAAAATATACCCCAACTTGTCCTACTATTTAAGTTATCTTAAATAGTTAGCAGCATGAAACAAATTCAAGTTATTTTATTCTTTGGACGGGTTTGTGGGGTTGGGGGGTTACAGTCTCTAAAGCTCTCGGAAAGAAGACAAGTTGTTATTGCTGTGTACTCACTCTCGGAGGAGAGGGGTGAGAAGAGGCATTGTCGAGGGTGGGATGGGTTCTATTTAACACAGCTGGCTTTCTTTTTCAGTCGTCCTGTGTAGATGTTCTGCAGAGAGTGGGATGTAACCAAACCTAAATATTGAACCTGTTTGACCTACCCATTTTTTCTTTTTTTTTTCTTTTTGATTGATTGATTGATTATTTTATTTTCACTACAAAAACATTAAGACAGTATTATATATTACACAAAAAGATGTGACGGATGATTGCCGAAAAACCCTCCAAGGGGCTTAATAAGTGGCGATCTCCATAAAAACAATAACATTTAACAATTTAAAAAACAATTTATGTTATTATGTAAAAACTAAACTACTAAACAAAACCAAACAAACAATAAAAAAAAAAACTAAAAAAAAAAAAAAAAATCAAACAAACCAAAACACATTTAATTTGTATGAAACAACTTAAAAATAGATTTAGAGCATAAACCCAAATGGAAAATTCAGAGAACTTAGGATAAGGTGACCAGATTTCTCAGACAAAATCCGGGGACATTTTCAGCTCCGAAGCGTATTAACCTGCAAAATAAGTAATGTTTTTACTTTTGTAAAACTTAAAACGGGGACACTAGACCTAGAGGTGTTCTCATTAGGGGCTGAGCCCCCCCCCAAGGTCTGATCCTAGACCCACCCCTGCTGCTACTTCCTATACCACTCCACTACACCTCAGAGGAGAATGTTTCAAGATAGAAAGTCCTAATATTTCAAGATAAAAAATACTAATACTTCAAGATAAAAATCCTAATATTTCAAGATAAAAAAATACTAATACTTCAAGATAAAAAGTCCTAATATTTCAAGAAAAAAATACTAATACTTCAAGATAAAAAGTCCTAATATTTCAAGATAGAAAGTCTCATTATTTCATAATGTTGTAATGTTTACTGAACTACTGACAGCTTTTGCTTTATTGCTCAAGGCTTGTTTCTGCAACAGCTCCTTGAGAATCAGATACAATAAAAACTATTGAGGACATATTTTCCTCGGACATGTCGCAGTATTAAACGAGATCGCTCCAGTCGGCAGAAACAAGCAGCAATGGAAGTTAATAGGATAATTGTCCAGCTTGTATTTACTTTCATAAAAGTGCTCGTTTTGCTGCTGACAGGCTCAGATTAATATTCTAAGTGTCTGACAACATTATGGAAGAGATTTCCAAGGAAGTCGACCTTTCTGTTAAAGATTAAGATCCTTTTTAAAACTTAAAAGTCCGGAAATTGCGTTCGCTACCCACCAGACTCCATGTAAATAATCAGAGATTTTAGCATCGTAAAACACGGCTTCTAAAACCTCTCTGAGCAGCGCTGGCTCTGGCTGCCTTCAGCCTGCGGGTGTTGGGTGTGCGCCCATCGGCTACGTTTGGTCAGTATTTTCTTTCTTTCATTGCAATTTCGGGTCTGTCAGTCACAGTGAAAACCGGGGACATTTCCGGGGACCGATCCAGCCGGGGACAGCTCGCCAAAATCGGGGACTGTCCCCGGAAACCGGGGACGTCTGGTCACCCTAACTTAGGAGCAACAATTTGACTCTCGGTTTAAAAAGTTCTTTAGAAAGCTCAGTGAGTGAAGTGGGGAGACTGTTCCATATCTTTGACCCTCTATACAACACACTAAACTGGGTTTGAGTCGTGCGAGAGTAGGGAGGCCTAATAAAACAACTACTACGAGTTGGATACTGATGAAATTCATTATTAAAAATAAAAATATTACAAAGGAAATAACTTTTTTATAGAGCTATAAACAAATAAAGCAATTTGGAGTTGATTCACTTGATATACAGTAAGAATACTTGCATGAGAAAACAGTGATTCAGAGGGGTGCCTACGATTTACACAAAATATTATTCTTAAAGCTCGCTTCTGAAGTCGGAAGATAGATTCCAGTTTAGTTGGGTGGGTACTAGCCCAAGCAACATTGCAATAATTGATATAAGGATACAACCTTGTGTAATACAACATAATCGCAACTTGTCTGTTAATCAAGTGCAGAGTTTTTCCTAGTACACCGACCACTTTAGCTAATTTTGTACTTGTGGCACTAATGTGAGGTTTCCAGGATAAAGATTCATCTAATATAATGCCAAGGAAACGAGCAGTTTTAATATTTTTAATGGAGATATCATCAATTCAAATTTTCATTGAAGATTTAATTGTATCTGACTTAATACCGAAAAACAGATAACTTGTTTTTTTTTATATTGAGAGACAATTTGTTAGACTTGAACCAAGTAGATAACTTGTCCAGTTCTTCATGAACTACTTTTATTAAAATGTCAGGGCTTTTATGAGAGTAAAACACACTTGTATCATCTGCAAATAAAATTTTTGAAAGTTTATCTAAGACATTAGGAAGGTCATTAACATATAATAAAAATAACAAGGGACCCAAGATGGAACCCCGTGGTAAGCCACACTGAAGGGAAAGGGGGGGGGGGGAAAGCTGTCCCATTATAGCTGACAGTTTGAGACCGGTCTGAAAGATAACTGGTGAACCAGAGTAATGACTTGTTACGTATACCATAATGTGAGAGTTTTTTTAATAGAATTAAATGATTAACGGTATCAAATGCTTTTGAAAGATCCAGAAAAATACCTACAGCATTTTCTTTCCTATCTTTTGATTTATATATTTCAGTCCAAAAATGGACAAGTGCCGTGCAAGTAGAGTGTTGTTTCCTAAAACCATACTGGTGAGCATATCAAATATTATTTTTGTCCAGATGTTGGATTAATCTTGTGTAAACAAGTTTTTCTAAAACCTTGGACAGGGCTGGTAACACAGAAATTGGTCTATAATTGTTAAAAATTGCAGGGTCATCTTCTTTATAAACTGGTGTAATTTTTGCTATTTTCAACTCTACAGGCACAATTCCTTGAACCAGAGAAAGATTCAAAATATAAAGTAATGGTTTAATGATGTCGGGGTAAATTGCTTTTAATATTTTACTATCAATCATATCATGTCCTGGTGAACAGTCTTTTAAATTGACAATTATATCTCTAATCTCATCCTCGGTAACGGATGTAAAATTTAAATCCTCAGTTGTTGGGAGATTCATGTATTGTAATGGTCCTAAATGACTAGATGGAATTTTAGAGGCTAATGTTGGACCTACATCAGAAATAAAAAGGTATTAAATCTTTTTGCAATTTGCTGTGGATCCGAAACAATAGAATCGTCAATCTTAAATTCATTTGGTAAATGTTTTTTCGAATGTTTTTTATTAAGAATACAATTGATGGTTCTCCACAATGAGGATGGATTATTTTTATGTTCAGCTAATTTCACATTATAATAGTGGATTTTTGCTCCTCTTATGACATGATTTATTCTGTTTCTATATTTTTTAAATTCTAACAGTTTAAATGGAGTAGGACAAAGAAGGTATTTTTTATAAAATGTATTTTTTTTTTTATTGACTTTATGATAGCTGGAGTTATCCATGGTTTGGACAATTTATGTTTCAAAGGCACTGGTTGGAGAGGACAACATAAGTTGTAAACCTGCGTAACATTTTTTGAAAACAATGAAAAGGCCTTCTGAGAATCTACTGTTTGATAGATTTCACTCCATGATAATTGACTTAAAGCCTGTCGGAAATTTACCACATTTCTTTCACTGAGAATTCGCGAACGAAATTTGGCATTGAAACAACAAATATTGCCATTGAAAACTGTTGAACTGAAGTATAAAACATCAAAAAGTAATGATCGTATAATCCTATGATATTATTTCATTTCATTTTGATTTTGTTTGCATCACGATGGGTTTTTCAATGTCAATTTAAATTTTTTCTTGATGTCCGTGTCTTTTCAGTGACAGTTTTTTTTTTACCCTGTCAAGATTTTTACAATGTCACGGTTTTCAGTTTCAACTTTCTGTCACTGTTTTGGCATAAGGAGGAGGGGCCTGAGGAGAGGGATAAAGGGGGCGTGGCTTACGGGTAACTTACAGAGGCTACTGGCGAGAGACCACACCTCCAAACGAATCCTCCCATAGTTGTTAAAACCGCATATCTGCAATGTCTTCCACACTTTCACCTGGAACCTCCAAATCTCAAGTAAGTCTGTTCATATTGGCCATTTTTTCACATAATAGGTTTCTAGGCAAATCACACACTCACTAAAAGGCTGGATGCATTCACTGAGAAGCTACATTAAAAGTTAACACTAAACCAGCCTGCTTCTGTGTGAAAAAATGGCAGGATTCGTCTGGAGGTGTGGTCTCTCGCCAGCAGCCTATGTAAATTCCCACAAGCCACGCCCCCTTGTCCCTCCCCTCAGGCCCCTCCTCCCTACGCCAAAACAGTGACAGAAAGTTGAAACTGAAAACAGTGACATTGTAAAAATCTTGACAGCGTAAAAAAAAAAACTGTCTTTGAAAAAACACAGACATCAATAAAAAATTTAAATTGACATTGAAAAATCCGTCATGATGCAAACAAACGTCAAAGTGAAATAATATCATAGGATTATGAGGTTATTACTTTTTGATCAATGCCAAATTTTATTTTCAATACCACAGGTTACTGTCACTGTTCTAGCTCCATAGGTGGGGACTGAAATCATAGGATTAAAGCTATAGGAATACATAGTGTCAATAAATTCCTTAATTAACGTATTTCCCTGACTGTTTTCAATGTTAATGTTAAAGTCCCCCATTATGTAACAGTTTTTCCTTTCATTAGAAATGATATCCAGAGCATTTGAGATGTCAATAATAAATGCAGAGAGGTCACAATTTAGTGGTCTATAGATACATTTAATTATTACTAAATTAGCTTCTAATGCTACCACTTCTGAAGAAGAATCTAAAAGCTTTTCAATGTCACATCTTTCTTTATAATGTTGATTTGAATTCATAAACAGAGAAACCCCTCCACCCACCCTTCCCTTTCTACATCTAAAAATATGTTTGTAATCTTCAAAATGAAAATTTCCAGCTGTACTGTCGGTCAGCCATGTTTCAGTAAGCCCTATCACATTAAAGATATAATTCAAATTTTCAAGGCAAGTGGATAAACCCACAAAGTTTTTGGCCAAACTGCGAACATTAATATGAAGGAAAGAAAGATCATGTCTAATACTAAGAGAATTTATCAAAGTTTTAAAAGTACTTTCACAATGGTATTCAGAGGAGCCAGAATAATTCTGTTGTAGTTGGAGAATACTGTTTTGATCTGGATCAGAAGAAATCATCATGCATGTGGACTGGATCAAAAGAAAACATCATGCATGTACGATGAAAGGAATTATTTAAACTTCAATGGTAGTAATTGATACGGGCTGTATGCCAAGTCTCCCTTTAGTTTTATTATATTCTTGATTATATGATAGATCAATCTGATAACTATGTGACTAACTACTACTCCCTAACAATATTCGATTCTATGCCCTAACTAGTTTATCAAAATAAGTCCCCAGCTGTCTAAAACTATTATTACAGCAAAACCAAGAGAGACAAGGTAAAGAGAGCTCCAGCCCGGTCGGGCTAGAACTCTCCCCAACCGGATCGGACTGTATGCCAAGTCTCCCTTTAGTTTTATTATATTCTTGATTATATGATAGATAAATCTGACAACTATGTGACTAACTACTACTCCCTAACAATATTCGATTCTATGCCCTAACTATAGGCTTTATCAAAAAGGAAAGTATTAAGCCTACTCTTAAATGTGGAGACGGTGTCTGCCTCCCGGACCCAAACTGGAACCTGGTTCCACAGGAGAGGAGCCTGATAGCTGAACGTTCTACTTTTAGAGACTCTAGGAACCACCAGTATCCCTGCATTCTGGGAGCGTAGTGCTCTTGTAGGGTTGTAAGGTACTATGAGCTCTTTAAGATGTAAATGTGCTGTATTTATATAGCACTTTTCCAGTCTTAACAACTGCTCAAAGCGCTTTTACATCTACAAGCAACATTCACCGTTCACACACATTCATACACTGTGGCCGGGGCAGATAAACATTTACACACATTCACACTCCGGTGCGCAGCACCGGGGGCAACTCGGGGTTCAGTGTCTTGGCCAAGGACACTTCGACAATGACTGCAGGGGCAGGGATCGAATCACCAACCTTCCGATTGGGAGGCAACCGCTCTACCACTGAGCCACAGCCGCCCTGTAAGATAAGATGGAGCCTGACCACGAAGAGCTTTGTAGGTGAGAAGAAGGATTTCTATTCTAAATTTTACAGGAAGCCAATGCAGAGAAGCTAAAACAGGAGAAACGTGATCTCTTTTCCTGGTTCCCGTCAGAACACGTGCCGCAGCATTCTGGATCAGCTGAAGAGTCCTTATGGACTTTTCCGAGCAGCCTGATAACAAAGAATTGCAGTAATCCAACCTAGAAGTAACAAATGCATGGACTAGTTTTTCAGCATAATTTTTAGACAAGATATTCCTGATTTTTGCAATATTACGTAGGTGAAAAAAGGCGATCCTTGAAAATTGCTTTAAGTGGGAATTAAAGGACATGTCCTGATCAAATATGACTCCAAGATTCTTCACAGTGGTGCTGGAGGCCAGGGTGATGCCATCCAGAGTAACTATATCTTTGGATAATGCGTCACGGAGGTGCTTGGGTCCGAGAGCAATAACTTCAAGTTTTATCTGAGTTTAACATTAGAAAATTAGAGGTTATCCAGGTTTGAATATCCTGAAGGCACACTTGTTTCATCTTGCTTGATTGATAGATATAACTGAGTATCATCTGCATAACAATGAAAGTTTATGGAGTGTTTCCTAATAATACTGCCTAAAGTAAGCATATATAAAGTGACAGGATTGGACCGAGCACAGATCCTTGTGGGACTCCATGACTAACCTTGGCGTGCACAGAGGATTCATCGTTAACATGAACAAACTGAGATCAATCTGATAAATAAGACTTAAACCAGCTTAGAGCAGTCCCTTTAATGCCAATTAAATGTCCAGCAACATTATTGTTGCAAAAACTGTGCTCAACTACTTAGCTGACAACCAGACACTGTTAAGACTTGAACCCAAGCTCTCCTGTTTACAAGACAGGTACTGTAACCACTAAGCAACAGCGCCTCTTGCAAGAACGCAATGACCTGGCAAAGAGGGATATGAACAATGCTGGATCTCAAACAAGGGGGTAAGCCTCTTCTCTCTAGTGTAGCTCCAATGGCGCCATTTTAATGCTACAAAGCCATCACCCGTCGTTAGCATTCCGTTGACTGACATACATTTTTACGTCAATTTGAGAGCGAATAATTCACATCTGAAGCGTTTAAAGACTCTATTTCTCAGTTGTTTATTTCTTAAAAAACACAACAATGTAGAAAAGGATTTGTCATAGCTCCATAGCAGATGTTTTTATATGGACCTATAAATAGACAATTGTGTGTGTTGACACAATTTGCTACATGGCTACAACAAGCTGGAGCTGCTCTTCATGCCATACTTTCTTTATCCCTTTTGTTGCTGAGTTCAGAGATGCCAGAGAGCAAACAGGAAGTGGAACTTTCAGTCCCCTGACCAATCAGCAACAGCGTGTCATGATGACCTGAACGCCCAGCGGTCAAGGTCAGAGGAAGTTCCTGCAGAGGAAACAGCTTTCCAACATCTTACTTTATCTTAACTAAACCTCTAACAGGAGGAGAGCATGACGGAACTTTAACATTTCAACATGATGTTCACATGGTGATGCTTTGAATCAAAAAACAAATTAGTCATTAAGTAAGACAATATTTGAGTCTGAAATGCAGAAAGTTCAATCCCAATCCCTTTTTTTCAGCATGAGAGAGATGCTAGAGAGATGCCAGTTCACCTCGTTGCCACTGCCAAGGTGCTCTTGAGCAAGGCACCGAACCCCCCCCCCTCCAACCACACCGAGCGCTGGTCCAGCACCGACAGCCCACTCACTCTGACATCTCTCCATTAGTGCATGTATAGGACCTGAGCATGTGTGTGTAGTTCAAGCCTCGTTGTAGTGTGTGTAATAACAATTGTGTAAACTGTAATTTCCCCATAGGGAATCAATAAACAGTATAAATTAAATATAAATAAATCAAAAAAGAAGGTTGAAAAGGAGACAGTTACTCTTTAAAAGATTCCAAATTATGGAAAACATTTCTAGGGAGTTTGACCTTTCTCTAAACCCACCAGACTCCTTGTAATTGAACAGTAATTTTAGCATTGAAAAATAAACTTCATTCAATGTCGGCAGAAACAAAATAAAACCATGAAAAGCCGCTTAGGTCAACTATTCACTTTTCCAACCACCAAAACTCTACTCGTCTACTAAGGTCTCAAAGAAGTTTAAAAAAAAAGCCTATTTCTGTACGGATCTTTTACATAATGTCGTCAGACACTTTCGATGGCAAAACAGCACTTTAAGTGGACCAAATTGACGATGCATATTTTCCCCATGAGGTTACAGTGTAAAAAATTTGCTGTATTTATATAGCGCTTTTCCAGTCTTAACAACTGCTCAAAGCGCTTCTACATCTACAGGGAACATTCACCATTCACACACATTCATACACTGTGGCCGGGGCTACCGTACAAGGTGCCACCTGCTCATCAGATAAACATTCACACTCCCATGCGCAGCACCGGGGGCAACTCGGGGTTCAGTGCCTTGCCCAAGGACACTTCGACAATGACTGCAGGGGCGGGGATCGAACCACCAACCTTCCGATTGGCAGGCAACCACTCTACCACTGAGCCACAGCAGCCCCCATAGTGCTGCTCGGTCTGTGGCTGCCGGTTACAGCGTTCATGCTTAACCCTTGTGTTGTCCTCCACGGTCAAAAAAACAAAGAAACATTTGAAATTTTTGGCTCTTTTCAACACCATCTTACTACCACTACCTTCACACTACTTTTTGGAATTCATGGTCAAAAACTCTCATTTATATAAAATATTACCTAATATTTGAGTCAAAAAAACAGAAATTATGAATTATTCTGACTAATAGTTAAGATCAGAGAAACGAAAGTGATTAATTGTATTTGCAAATAGCATTGTATGGATCCAATCCCTTTTTCTCTGGTAATTTGGTTAAAAAGTCATAGATATTTTTTAAAGGGGTCAAATTTGACATGAGAACAACAGGAGGGTTAATACTGGACCATTTTCAAAGATTGTTGTTCCTTTAAGTCACTTAGACACAAAAACACAGGTAAGTAGGGTCCAGGTTGGAAAAAAACATTAGCTACCCTTTAATTTGCTGATGAGTAACAGGTCAGAGTGTTTGTTTGGGTCGAGGTCACTCACACACACACACACACTTCCCTGTTCTGATGGTGTGTGTTTTTGGGGGAGTAAGTATTCAGATCTTCTACTGCAGTAAACATACTAATACCCAGGCTATTCTCATGAAGCATTTGTACATGTAGCTACAAAAAGTAATACTGTAATTAATTGTTTACATTTGTTGGCTGTATTTAACTGTAAAGATCGCTTTCATAAGATATCATTTCAATTGTTATGCACAACTTTTTGTAAGATATCAAATGAATCTGCTTATGAGAATGTGCTGCTTAAAAAAATAACAAAAAAGCGCAGAAAACAACAACAACAAAATCTCATACAGCATCAGAAAAGAAATTAAAAAAAGCATCAAAATACTAAAGTAACATCAAAGTGATTTATTATTAGTGAATAACACCATATTCTGTGGTTGGAGTAGTATTTAATGATGTACTTCATGTAAAAAGTAACTAAAAGTATCAAAGCATGGGTGCATGTGTGCGTGTGTGTGTGTGTGTGTGTGTGTGTGTGTGTGTGTATAAAAAGGGGAAGTAGTGTGTGTATATAGTGTGATGCTGAAGTCAATCTCATCATCTGATCTGATCATCAGAGACTCAACACACCCACTTCTCTCCTTCATCTGAGCGGTGAGACACACACACACACATACACAAATACACACACACACTTTACTACTAAATTGCACAAACAATGTGTCATAGTATAGGACACATATTCTAAGATGTTAATCTTTCTTTTTACAAGTCTATACATCTCATTATATATACTTATCACAAAGTACTTTTTCATGAAATTATTCCATTTAATTTTACAGATTTCTTCAGTATATTTTTTAAAACATGAACATATCAAACAAATTACAACTATAGACTGTGAATTTACATGTCCATAAAATGTGTATTGTCAGCTTCATGTACTTAAATTATCAAAAGAAAAAAAGTTCTCTTAATGTGTATAAGGTTTCCTGCATTAAATCTTTGTTTCTCTGATTGTGCAGTGACTTCAGTGAAACATCCGGCCATCATGTCTCCATCAAAGAAGTTCAACCACTACAAGGGGCGATACACGGAGAAGGTAATGCACCACTGACAACAAACACATTACAATTTCAAAAAGAAGAAAGGTCCAAGGCACTCTTCTTGCAAAAAGTTAAAAAGTTGAAATTATGAATAATTTTGTCTTACATTTGAGATGAGAGGAACGTATGTTGATGGTTTATCACAGACTGGTACATGTAAACGTTTTGAGCATTATTCTTGAATTGTTTTGGGCAATGTGGTTGAACAAAACCCATTTTCGGGAAATGGAAACTTTGAAAATGGATCAAGTTTGAGCTGAGGACAACTTGAGGGTTAATCGATTGTTTGTTTGGTCAATAAAATGGTTGAAAAAAGAAAGAAAGAAAATTATTGTCCCTAAAGCCAAAGAATACGTCTTCAAATGACTCGTTTTGTCCACAACACAGACACATGCAGTTAACTTTCAAAGAGGAGAGAAGAAACGAAAACATATTTACATTTAAGAACCAAAAATTAGAGAATGTTTATGTTAAAAAATAATAATTTAAACCAATTAATCCATTGTCAAAATAGCTGGTGATTAATTTCATTGTTAACTACTTTAGATTAGATTAGATTAGATTTGATATTACTTTATTCATCCCACAGTGGGGAAATTCCCTTATTACAGCAGCAGCGGTTTTCTACAGTAAAAGCAAACAACAAACAAACAAGTAAAACCCACAAACAAACAGGCAAACAACAGACAATGAGCAGTGGCATTAAAAAAAAGTGTTGTAAAGAGCAGTTGCTATAGTAAAAAAAAGTAAGTAAGTGACGTAAAAATTAAATTTGAATATGTAATAATAATAATATAGCAAAAGTAGGTACCCATAATATAAATTATATTTATCTGTGACCATAAATAATATTGAAAAAGTAAGTACTTGTAATGGATAAATATAAATACATATAATGAAGATATACAGAGAGTGTATGCAGTGAATGAAAAACAGGAACAGAAACTACAACATCATCATGTAGTGCAGGTGTTGTAGAGTCTGACAGCCGCCGGGATAATTGACCTGCGGTACCTCTCCTTCTCACACCGTGATTGTATCAATCTACTGCTGAAGGGACAGGGGCGGGTGAGAGGTGGTGTACATAATGGATATCAGCTTAGCTAACATCCTTCTCTCCCCCCCACTTTCTCTATGGGGTCCAGAGGACAGTCCAGAACAGAGCTTGCTCTCCTGAACAGTCTATTGAGTCCATGTACCCCTGACTGCAGACCCGCAGACACATTGAGGGGCGGGGTTAAACGTTGATGCGCGTGGTCAAACGTTTTACTCCGCCTAGTCTCCAACCGTCCACTACCCAAATCATTTAATACAATGTGGGACTAGAAACCTTAATGGATGTGGCGAAATGCAGCGATTTAAACATAACGAACTTAATCTTTGGTTTTACTAATTATGAAATACAATATTGACACATTTCACAAAACATTAAATACTTCAATAATGCATTAAATGATAAAAAAGTAGAATATTTGAATGTGTATTTATCATAATCAATTGCAACGTGATACTTTCTTAATGTTATCAAAATCAAACTATCATGACACAATAATATATATTATACACTCACCGGCCACTTTATTAGGTACACCTGTCCAACTGCTCGTTAACACTTAATTTCTAAGCAGTCAATCACA
>NC_048430.1:11077922-11105335 GCF_013103735.1 Etheostoma cragini
TTAAACATTGAGGGGCGGGGTTAAACGTTTAACCCCGCCCCTCAACGTGTCTGCGGGTCTGCAGTCAGGGGCTTCTCATTGAGTCTGCTCCTGTCCCTGTCCAAGCTGACCCCCCTCCAGCAGACCACAGCATAAAGGACGGCAGAGGCCACCACAGAGTCATAAAATGTCCTGAGGAGAGTCCTGCACACTCCAAAGGACCTGAGTCTCCTCAGCAGATGGAGGCAACTCTGGCCCTTCTTGCAGAGTGTATGGGTGTTGTCAGTCCAGTTCAGTTTATTGTTAAGGTGAATACCCAGGAATTTATAGCTCTCCACTACCTCAATGTCCGAACCCTGGATGCTCACCGGTGAGAAATGAGACGTTTTACGCTTAAAGGCAAAAAGACAATCAGTTTAAATCCAGTTTAGGTGGATTCAATGGCATTGTCCGAATCAGTGTCCGTCTATCTCTCTCATCCTCAGCGACATCCGTGCGTCCACTTCATATATTGATTTCGACATTTCTTCTATCTTCATTGTCAGTCCGGTGATTGCACGAAGCAGATCCACCGACTGAACCCGATAGGAATCAACCCTCCTCTATGCTTCCACAGCCCGGTCTGAGATGTTACGACACAGTTCACCGTTCTGATCAGCCTTCTGATGTAAAACCTTCAGCTTCTCGTTCAATAAATTCAAGCCCTCTTTTAGTTCCCCAGAGAGACTTGGGGCAAATTTTCTGGCTGCTGTCTTACCAATTTTACAATGATTTAGGGAGATTCCAAGTCCAATGACCAGAAAGACTCCCAGCAGAATTCCAATCACCCACAAATCTTCATCTACATCTTCCATGTTAAGAACATCCAAGCAGACCGCTTGCCAATTCTCTCAAGAATCGTGAGCGTAGCCGGCAGCATGTGTTTGCAGCTGGGCTTCCCAGGTGAAGCATGCTTGGGTGAAAAAATCTTGTCAATAGCGCTTAGTGACCAGTTAATCAATTCCATTTCGAAAGTTCCCAGGAAAACAGCAGGCAGCGGGGAGAGAGAAAGAAAGTCTCCACACAACAACTAGACAAAAATAGGAGATAGTAGGGGAGACTAGGAGAGCAGGACTGCACTTGAGGAAGTAATAGAGCAAGAAAACCAGAGAGCTACTGAAGAGGCAGCCGTCTTCCAAAGCGCCTACATTATGTGAAACTGTAGGGGGTCCAGCTGTGTGCCTACCAGGGGTTGAAGATTTCGTAGGATGCTGTTTAATAATTAATTGATTAATTGATACTTGATTAATTGATCCTCTTTGCCGCTCTACATCTAAATTTTGCTTCACGTTGATAGACTACAGCAATAAAATGTATTTACATTAAATAATTTCTCTCTTTCTTTCATTATTTCTAATTTAATTTTATTAATCTTTAGGTGTCAACCTCCAACTTTGTGGATTTAGAAGATTTTCCAGAGTTTGAGGCTTTTCCTGGCGTTCCCACACCTAGAGCACCTGCAACTGCACCTGCAGCTGCACGTGTACCTGCACCTGCACCTCCACCTGCACTTGTACCTGCACCTGCACCTGCACCTGCACCTGCATCTGCATCTGCAACTGCAACTACAACTGCACCTGCAACTGCACCTGAACCTGCACGTGTACCTCCACCTGCACTTGTACCCTCACCTGCACCTGCACCTGCATCTGCATCTGCACCTGCATCTGCATCTGCAACTGCAACTGCAACTGCACCTGCAACTGCACCTGAACCTGCACGTGCACCTCCACCTGCACCTGCAACTGCACCTGCACCTGCACGTGTACCTGCACGTGTACCTGCACCTGCACGTGTACCTGCACCTGCACCGGTACCTACACCTGCACCTGCACCTGCAGCCAGTAAGAGCCATTTAATTTATAATTGTTGTGTCTGTCTGATTCAATTCAATTTAATTTGATCAATTGTATCAAAGTATTAAAAGAGTCATCTTACACAACTTTACAGATACAGTAGGTCTAGATCACACTATAATTTACAAAGACCAAAAAATTCCAGAAATCCCCCCTAGAGCAAGCATTTAGTGTGACAGTGGTGAGGAAAAACTTCTTTTGGGAAGAAACCTGGGACAGACCCGGGCTCTTTATGGGTGGTGTCTGCCGTTACCCATTGGGGGGGGGGGGGCAATAACAGTTACAATAAAGATAATGAAACTAGGACTAGAAATAATAGTTGTAGCAGTTCAGGCTGGAGGGTATATCAGGGCACTGAACGGTGCAGGGCGTGGAGCAGGACCTCGGTGACAGCTGCAACCATGATTTAGGTCCCACCTTAATCCAAGGAAAACTGCTGGCAGAGAAAACATAAGGCCACCGGGGAATAAGTTCCCCCAGAGCTCAGTTATGAACACCCATTTTGGGGACATGAATGCACTCAGAGTGAAAGAGAAAGAAAGAGGAGCTCAGTGTGTCAAAGAAAGTCCCCCGGCGGTCCAAAACTATTACGGCTTAACTAAGAGCTGGTCTAAGGCAACCCTGAGCCAGCTCTTTAAGGGTGGGTAGATGAATATGACAACTATGAAGAGGGAAGAATAATGATGAAGATAATAAAAACTTCTCTGATCAGTGTTCATTTCACATGCCAATATGACGTACTCTCCCTTTCTTCATTTCCTCTCAGCGTCTCTGTCGGTACAGAAGGTTGACATGTGTCAGAAGATAAATAAACCACAACACCACACGGGCTCCTACGACACCCCCAACCTGGTGGTCCGCCGCGGTCAGGAGTTCCAGGTGAAAGTCACCTTCAACCGCCCACTGGCGCAGAGGGATGACTTCCAGCTTGAGTTCCTGATTGGTGAGTTTGAATTGTGGGATAGGAGACAGGTCTACAGGTTTTTTCTGTAAATTAAGATGTGGTCAAATCAAGAACATGACAAACCTGTAACCGAATCATGTACAGTTCCACTTTTCTCATGAACCATTCATAAACATGCATAGCTCTTAAAAGTCATTCATGCTTATTTCTATGTATTACACGTATTCCTTACTGTATGCAGCACTACCTGCAAAAAGAAATCTTTGAAATTGGTCAAGGATCGAGCTACGACATTATGACCAGCAGCCGCAAACCAGTGCTTCATTATAACCCTATGGGGTAAATGTGCATCGTCAATTTTGTCCATTGAAAGTTCTGTTTTTGCCACTGACAGGCTCATTTTACTATCATAACTGCCTGATATTATTATGGAAAGGATCTCCACAGAGATAGACCTTTTCTAAAAGAGTGGAATACTTCTCACATATAAGTTAGAGAGTGCAGAAGTTTGAACAGGTGGCTGGTAATGACTTAGCAGTCCAAATCATCATGAACAATTGTGAAGAAACAGTTATTATGAATGTTATAAACACTAAGGACTTTACATACAGCTGCTGTGTGACAGATGTTCACAGATATGTTTGGCCTTTCCTTGATCAAAGGAACACATTTTTTACATTATTAAGTACAGCAAGCTCTTTTTTCTGTTTTGAGGCTTTTTTTCTAGAGTTTCCCTTTCTTTCCTTTAATCACTCCTCTTCCACCTCTTCCCTCTCCAGGTGAAAACCCTACACCCAGTAGGGACTCCCTGGTGGTGGTAACCTTTAATTCCCGAGTCGGAGGCCCGTGGAAGGGTCGGATTGTGCGGAGTCAGTTTAGAACTGTGACTCTGGGCATCACACCGACGCCCAATGCCATTGTTGGGAGGTTTCAAATGTACATGGCCATTGTGATGGGAACCGAAATGCAGCGAAACAAGAGGGACGCCACCACCGACCTGTACATGCTGTTCAACGCCTGGTGTAAAGGTAGGAACTTCTCTCCTGTCACCTGAGAGTCAATGTTCAGATGTGTCTCGCCTGTCTAGAAAAGCAAAGATTAATCAATTAGGTGTCAACTATTATGAGTTGCCTTTTATTTTGGGTTAGATGACTAATCAGTTTGAGTCATTTTTCATGAAAAATAAAGAAAACTTCTCTGATTTTAGCTTCTTCTCTCCTCTGTGACAGTAAGCTGAATATGTTTGAGTTATGGACAAAACTAGAAGTTTGAGGACATCATCCTGGGTTTTGGGAAACACTATTCAATATTTTCTCTTTTTTTGGACATTTTACTGACCAAACACCACGACAGATTAATAAACAATTAAATTGTTATTTGCGGCCCTGGTCCTTTCAGATAGACAGTGTTGTAATGTAACAAAGTGCAAGTACTTTGTTGAAACTGTATGAGATAGACACAAGAGTTCTTAATTTTACAAGTTTAGTGAGAGTTTTAGTTCAGGAGTTATTCAGGGAGATCAAGGAAAACTTTTAAGTAAGTTTATCTATTTTCACAAAGCTGTATTGCTGTTTTAATTGACATTTCCTGTAAATTATGTTTGATAAAGTTCTGTTTTCTACGGTAAACAAGACGGTTCAAGAGAAAGTGAGAACAACATTTCTTTCAGAGCCTGTTAATGTTTGTGATAAACTGAAGGATGCAGTGTTCCTTTTAGTGTTTAGAAAATATCATCCTGTTCAAGCTAAATAAAAAGCCTTAAAAAACAGGGCCTTTTTTCTGAGATACAAAGTTCTCACAGGAAAGTGACGCTACAAAGACATGATGCAAAACAAAACACACATACACAAAACTTTTCTTAAATCTTCCTTCAAGCAGCTTTAATGTTTCAGAGAAATTCATTTGAGAGTTTAACATTTTGTTTCTGAAAATGTATATTGAAAACTCTGTCTCTCTTTGCAGATGATGCTGTGTTTCTTCCTAACGAAGCAGAGCGGAAAGAGTACGTTCTCAACGACCATGGCGTGATGTATCAGGGTTCATTTGAGAATAAGGACTCTAAGGACTGGGTTTATGGACAGGTTAGTCTGGATCAACAGAGCACACTGCCACAATAAGCCTGAAAAGCCAGAAACTGTGGTGCCTAAAACTGATTGTCGCCTTTGAGTGCTTGTGCAGCTTGTTAGTAGTGATGGCCAAATGAAGCTTCATGAACAAGTGTCTTTATTTTCTGAGTGCACTAGATGGTGCTCTTGGTTTTAAGAGAAAGTCCCAAGACATAGCAATTCAGTTTATTCTCAACCCTTTTTTGAACAGAGAGCGCCATCTAGTGGGCTCAAAAAATAAAGACACTGGTTCACGAAGCTTCATTTGGCCATCACTACTTGTTAAAGGTGTATCAACCATATGTTCACAGCTGTCTTAAAAAAATGTGTGTTAGTGGTTGTGTGGACCCTTCGGCTCTGATTGGTCAGTGTTTCACCATCTGCTCTCTCGGAGTCTCCTCACCATTATTGCAGCCGGAGAGAGCTGTAACAGCACTGGAAAACGGACCTTTTTTACCTATTCATATGGAGTTGTTGCCCTTTCTTTATGCAAGAGTGCATTCTTTCAATTTGAGACCATTTCTCACTGATATTAGGTTCAGATTTTGTAATAATTTGCCTCAAAACTTTCTGCTGGGACTCAGTCAGATACGTTGTTGATTAGACCAATTTCCTAATCTCAGCTTTGGCACTTCTCCTTGCGCTCTCAGATAGTTTGTGTTACAACCCTATCAAAATAGAAAACCAATAGAATGTGTAAATATAAAGGTGTAGTGTTGGCCAATGAAATGATCACTGCCCTATTGAGTGTGCGTCCTGTGCATCTTTCTGCAGTACGCCCAAACCGCAAAGCATGCACTGTTTCCATGGTACTGTACTTCTACAGTTCCTCCACTCCCGCCTTCCAGACTTTTCTTTTTTTGTATATATATGTTTATATATATATATATATACTTATATTTTTATATATATATATATATATATATATATATATATATATATATATATATATATATATATATATATATATATATATATATATATATATATATATATCACAATGTATATGTTTCTGGACACAGTTTCTAATGTGGGCTGTTGGCATTTCTTTGATTGAGTGTTATGGACCTCGATTTCTTTATAATTAAAGAATATATCTTACTTTACAATATGGGAACTTTAAAGAATTACAAACAGACCAGAGCATTTTCCCCTCCTATCTCAGAATGTATCTGTGTTTTCTGACTGCAGTTTGAGCGCGGCATTTTGGACGCCTGTATTTACATCCTGGATGCGTCAAAGATACCAATCGGCGACCGAGGCAACATCATCAAAATAGTCAGGATGGGATCCGCAATGGTGAGAAAACATTTAGCAGTTTTAGTTCAGCTAGCTTGGTCCAGAGTGAATTATCTCAACAGCTGTATGATGGATTCTTATAAATCTTGGTTCAGACATTTCTGATCAACCAAAAAATGCAGCAGATGATTCCCTGACCTTTCTCTTCCCCTCAGATTAACTCTCAGGACGATAATGGTGTGTGTGTTGGGAACTGGAGTGACGACTACTCAATGGGTAGGTCCCCGACATCTTGGACGGGCAGCGTCCAGATCCTTTTGCAGTACGCCAAAACCGGAGTCCCGGTCTGCTACGCCCAGTGCTGGGTGTTTGCTGGAGTCTTCAACACCCGTAAGAGCACTGTTTCCAGGATACACTTGTCAAGGTGTTGTGTCAAGACCTTCAGATTACTTTAAGTGTAAATGGCCTACTTGGCCAAGGCCACAGGTAGAGACCCAAAACAAAGACAGAGGCTGCAAACAACTGCAAAGAGACAAAATGACCAAAACACTGACTACAAAATTACTACAACTTATTTCGAAACAACCCCAAACAGACCCAAACCCACCACAAAGATTCCAAAAAACAATTACAAAGTGAGACAATTGACTACAAAAATACCTGTCATGGATCAGGATACTATGCATCCTGATAAAGTTACCTTGGCCTTTGGAAGTAAAATCCCCCCCATCATCACATACCCTTCACATTAAATAAAGATAGGCACAGGTGACTGGTTCTTGCCATAATATGGATTCTAACAGTTGTCCAAAAGGGCTGTCGGCAGTGTATTAACCTGACTTCTGAACAACACAACTGATGGTCCGAACTCTGTTAATAAGGCAAGAAATTCCACTAATTAACCCGGACAAGGCACACCTGTTAAGTGAAAACCATTTCAGGTGACTACCTCATAAAGCTCATTGAGAGAACACCAAGGTTTTGCAGCACAATCAAAAAAGTAACAGGTGGCTACTTTGAAAAAACAAGAACATAAGACATGTTTTCAGTCATTTCACACTTTTTTGTTGAGTACATAATTCCAAATGTGTTCATTCATGGTTTTGATGCCTTCAGTGATAATCTACTATTTATATAGTCATAAAATTAAAGAAAATGCATTAAATAAGAATGTGGTTCCAAACCTTTGGCCTGAATACTGTATAAATATATATTTATATACATACGTACATACATGTATATATATATATATATATATATATATATATATATATATATATATATATATACTAAATTATTATGATTTACTAAATTTCAATGGAGCAGAGGCATTCATGTGTGAAAAAGTGCAGGCCATTAACCATTTGATATTTTTTTGATGGCATGAAATATTTGATAATTTGAATATTTCATGTCTCTACAGTCCTACGCGCCCTTGGCATCCCGGCGAGAACTGTAACCAACTTCAATTCAGCTCACGACAGCAACGGCAACCTGATGACTGACCTCATTTTCCTGCCTGATGGCTCGCCTGACACAGAGAACACCAGGGACTCCGTCTGGTCAGTCAAGCTTGTTGCTAGGAGATCGCCAGACCAAAAACTGGACTTTATATGCTCCAATGCAATATTACTCAAATTTGTACTTAAGTAAATACTGAAGTACATTGGTACTTTCCACAACACAGACACATAATTTCTACAACGAGATGCAAAGCGACAAAAAGGCGGAAGCGTACCAGTACGAGACAAAAATGACTACAGTGAGACGCAAAATACCTAGAAAGTGATGCAAACTTAATTAGATGTTTACAACTCACCATTACAGTGGTGGTTCCTTACAAGTAGCAAAACATGGAAATCCATCCATCTATTGTGATCAACTTGTCCAGGGTTGGGTCGCGAGGGCGGTAGCTCCAGCAGGGGATCCCAGTTTTTCCTTTCCCGAGCCACATGAACCAGTTCTAACTGGGTAAAATACCTTAAATTTGTATTTAAGTACAGTACATGAGTAAATGTTCTTTCCACCACTGGAGAGAATCTATCTTTATTCAAGAGCGCTTTCTTTCAAACAAGTAGCTTGTGAGCTACTGGTAGCTCACAAACAGGTTTGCTGTAGCTTGCCAATAGGTTGACAAACTGAAAGTCAGCTCGCTCACTTTTAACAACCTGGTAATTTTGTACCAGTCTCTTAAAAGGTAGCGAGCTGACTTTGTGTCATTTTTTCTTGGACCCTGATGGTAAAATGTTTAAAGATGTAGTTAACTGTGTAGGCTAAAATACGTGTAAAATAGTCATGAACCTGGATGTGAAGTTAAGATTTATCATACGCTTTGTGTATTGCAATTTCATCAAACAGTAGCTTCATTCAGCATGTATGTGTTGTGTTACTACATGTAGGCAATGTGATGCAAGTAGCTCTTGGCCACTTTTGTTTACTTGAAGAAGCTTTTAGATGAAGAAAGGTTGGCGAGCCCTGTTTTAGATGGTCTGAATACTGCATTTTCTTCACTGTGTAAAGTCTGTGACAATGACGGATTGGGGGGAAATCAGATATAACATTACGGTATTACAATGTGTGTAATCTGTGGTTTGGCTGACCAAACACAAGTACAAAAAGGTGTACTGACAGCACGTCTCTGTAGGAACTACCACTGCTGGAACGAGGTGTACATTAAGCGCGACGACCTGCCAGCCGGCCTCGGAGGATGGCAGGCGGTGGACTCCACGCCCCAAGAGACCAGTGATGGTAGGACGGACAGACAGAGACAGACGGATGGATCAACAGATAGCTAGATGCTAAACATGATGTTTGTTTTGCAGGATATTATCGCTGCGGTCCAGCTTCAATTATCGCCATCAAGAGAGGTTTGATCTATCACCCGTATGACACAGGGTTCATCTTCTCTGAGGTTAGTTTCTTTCTTTGTTTCTTTAAAGGCCTCATGAAGTGAAAAATGCGTTTCTTAAGCCTTTGTCCGTATGATAAATGTTCATGTTTCTAGTAAAAAAAAAAAATCATACGATAATCCTGGTCTGTTCTCTTCTATTTTAAATGTTTGATGAGTCATCCTGCAACAATGTGACCCTATAGGGAAAATATCAGTTTGCTTCACCTAAAAGTGCTGTTTTGGAAAGTGAATTGTATTTTTCTGTGTCTGAAAACATTATGTAAAGGATCCTTGCCTTATAAAACCTCTTTTTTTGTTTAACTAGAAACAGCTTTGAAATCGTTAACGCTAAACCCACCAGACTCAATTTAAAAAACTATATTTTTAGCAAGTATAGAGCCAACATATTTTATATGCAAACGGTAAACAATGTGTTTTGTTCAACCAAAACTAGAGTTGAGTTCAATTCAATTTTATTCATAGTATCAAATCCTAACAACAGTGATAGCTCGTTACCGGCTGAGGACTGTTGTGATTTTATCACAGCTAAGGGGCGTTGTTCAGCACGACGCAAAACCATCACATATGGCACCATAAATGTATATTCCCATTCCAATTCAAATTTTTTTTATAACAAACAATAATTTCACAATGGAACAGGCCCTCCTGGGCTGCCTGCACATCCCAAGGCAGCTACTGTGGAGCGGAGGTAATGTTAGCTTACACTAGCATTTAGCATAGGCTGTTTTGTTTTTTTGTTAATCCCAAAGATTCTCTATAACTAAAGAGAATGGTGCATGTTTTCCCCCTCTCTCCTCTTTCTCACCTAGCTGTCCTGTCAGAAATTAAATACAGAAGAGACTAACAAAATAATCTTAAAGAGAATGCATTACATGCTGATGAAACGTTACACACTGACGGTGTTTCCTCCAGGTGAACAGTGACATTATCTTCTCCAAGCGGGATCGCTACGGAACGCTGACTCCGTACAGGGTTGATAGGGATTACATCGGAAAGGCTGTTTACACCAAATCTTTGGGCAGCGACTCACCAAACGACATCACAAATACCTACAAGTACCCTAAAGGTAACAAACAAACATTTCTTTTTTTTTTTCTTTAAGATTATTTTTTGGGCATTTTAGGCCTTTATTTGATAGGACAGTTGAGGATATGAAAGGGGAGAGAGAGGGGGAGTGACATGCAGCAAAGGCCCGCAGGCCGGATTCGAACCCTGGCCGGCTGCGTCGAGGAGTAAACCTCTATACGTGGGCACCCGCTCTACCAACTGAGCTATCTGGGTGCCCACACACACATTTCGTGGGCGCCCATGGGCGGCTGTGGCTCAGTGGTAGAGTGGTTGCCTGCCAATCGGAAGGTTGGTGGTTCGATCCCCGCCCCTGCAGTCATTGTCGAAGTGTCCCTGGGCAAGACACTGAACCCCGAGTTGCCCCCGATGCTGCGCATCGGAGTGTGAATGTGTGTGAATGTTTATCTGATAAGCAGGTGGCACCTTGTACGGCAGCCCCAGCCACAGTGTATGAATGTGTGTGAATGGTGAATGTTCCCTGTAGATGTAGAAGCGCTTTGAGCAGTTGTTAAGACTGGAAAAGCGCTATATAAATACAGCACATTTACATTTACATTTCAAACTACAAAAAAGCAATAAGGCAAGACTTATCTCATTGGTTTAAACGCACAAGTGACAATCAAGATTTTTAGCACATGGAACCACTACCGTTTGTGTCCACAGGGGACGCCATAATTAACACAAAATGAAAGGTTGTTGTAGTTGCTTTAATGGCACGGTTAGTAATTAAATACTTTTATTGAATTAGTGTTTTTTTTGTTAATTTTAAAGCATTTGAAGAAGAAAAAAATGGTAAAAGAACTTGTAAAAAAAAAAGTGTAAAAAAGAGAGAAACATGTCAATAAAAGTGACTAAAATATGACCAAGTGTCAAACATAGTGACAAATGTAATAAAAAAAAAAAGCCTTAACATTTTTGGGAAAATCCACTAAAGTTTCAAAAGGCTCAGAAAAAGTCGGCAAATGTTGAAAAAGTGACAAATTCAGCCACAAAAGGGTTGAAAAAGAAAATAACCTAAATAAAAGGTTTTTCATTTTGAATCAGAAAAACTAAACATTTTAGGATGGCGGGAAGACAACACATGGGTTAATGGCAAGGTAAGTCATGTTGAAAATCTAGCAAGACATGAAAGTAGCACCTACCCTCCCCACGCCCACACAAAGATATGTCCACAAGACCTTTGTGTCTTTTAATGCGACTTTATTTAAGACTTGATGGAGTTGGGAGACGGTGGAGTTGGTGGTGAAGTGGTATCTGTCTGCAGGTAGTGCCGAGGACAACAACACTATGGCCCAGGCTGATGAATACGGCATACAGAGGGATCAATCTGAGCTGCCTGAGACCACACTGTCCATCATTATTACCACCAGTCAGGTAACACACCAGTCTATATGTCTGTCTTTCAGCACTGAATATTAAGGATGTCTTGATTTCAATTTGAAAATTGATTGAAAAATTACTTTTTTTTAATTGGCAATATCAAAGAAGGATAAGCAATTCCCTTTTTCAATTTCAATCCCGCCTGGCCAAGTGGCCACTGGAAAATCCTCCTTCTTCCCGTGTGGCAACATTTTCCTTCCCTGTGTTAAGTTATGGAACCAAACAAGGAAGGTAAAAGTGGGCTTTGATAAGACTCCAAGATGCATTCAGGTCCACCTTGTAAACTCATAGAAACTCAAGCTGTTGTTGCAAAGTACCCTTCTGCCAACTAATGGCTCTCTAATATTGCTATAACTGCTGAATTAAAATATTGCTATAACTGCTGAATTAAATTTTTTAAATCAAATCATATATGTACGGCAGAATGTTTAAATGTGAAAGGAAGAATTAAGGGTTTATCACAACCAAACCAGAGTTAAGATTGACTGCACGATCCATCCAGAAAGACTTGGCAGACACTGGAGTTGTGGTACACCATTCCCTTATAAAGAGATACTTGTACAAATATGGTCTTAATGAAAGAGTAATTAAGTAATTAGAGTGGTTAAACTAGAACTATTTGGCCGGAATGAGCAATGGTACAATTGGAGAAGAAAGGGCACAGAATTGAATGAGAAGAATCTCTGTTCAACTGTTAAGCATGGGGGGGGATTATTCATGCTTTGAGGTTGTATTCCAGCCAGTGACACAGGGAACACTTCACAAGTAGAAGGAAAAATGGATTCAATAAAATTTCAGCAAATTTTGGACACTAACTTGAGGCCATCTGTGAAAAAGCTGACGTTAAAGAGAGGATGGCTTCTACAAATGGATAATGATCCTAAAAACACTTCAAAATCCACGGTGGATTACATCAAGAGGTGTAAACTGAAGGTTTTGCCATTGCCCTCACATACTCCTGACCTTAACATAATTAAAAATCTATGGATAGAACTTAAAAGAGCAGTGTGTGACAGACAGCCCAGAAATCTCAAAGAAATGGAAGACTTTTGGAAGGAAGACTGGGCGAAGATACCTCAAACAAGAAGTGAAAGACTCCTGGCTGGCTACAAGAAGTGTTTCCAAGCTGTGATACTTGCCAAAGGGGGGTTACAAGGTATTAAATCTGCAGGGCGCCCAAACTTTTGCAGATGCCATTTTTTTGTTTTCTTTTATTTTGAAAGTGTAATTGATGAAAATAAAATCTAACTGGTTGTGACATATTATACAAATGTCTAATCTGTCATATGATGCCTTTTGGAGATTTTTCCATCTTTTCTTGGCTTGCACATTATTACAAATTTTACTTGGGGTGCCCAAACTTTCAAGCCCCACTATATATTCCCTGAGTAACATTATATTCAGCTTACTTTTAAGTCAAAGAGTAAAACTGTTAATTTGTGCAAATGATTAGTAGTCTAATCCTTGAATGGTTTGATTATGACAGTTTCAGAGCAGTGGTCAGTAAATGTATATATTTACGCTGCTTACGCATTCAGTCAGTCCGCGATCATCTGCCACGCTTTCTCTCGCTGTTTCATTGCAGCGCTCGTTTCTTTTTCCGTTTTCTTTTTTAAAAATAATGTGTTTCATGTTATCATACCTCCACAGAAAGCTGTTGCTCACTCTGTCTGAAGTATGAACAATGCATATTCTCCATTTTAGCATCAATAAATCTGTGATTGACCTCGATGTCTGTGGTGGAAAGCTGTGAACGTGCATCTATCTGGAATACTTGAGCCTGGCTCAACCTAGTCGCTCTTCCTCAACCTGGCTCGAACTTCGCACCAAGCCAAGATGCACAGATCAGACTAGGTCAAGCCTCGCTTTATTTGTTACCCTGGATTCATAAATTCTGCTTTTGTGAAACAGCCCTCAGGTTGAAAAGAAATCAAAAGTCACTCTTTACGTACAAATTCAATGTACTTGCGCTCTCCTCCCCTCTCTCCAGGTAAAACTGGGTCAAGACGTCATCGTACAGGTGGATTTCCACAACCAGAGTAATGTCCCTACAACCATCCAAGCCGACCTGACTGGGTCTGTCATCTTCTACACCGGAATCAGAGCCAATCACTTGATAAATCACAACTTCACCATCACCGTGCCAGCCAATCAGAGTGAGCAATGTCAGAGAGGAAATAATATTTGCGGTTATTAGAGATTACATCTACTTCAATCTCTGTGTGTGTGCTTGTGTGTTTGCAGTGAAGAGTGAGATGGTGAAGATCACAGCTGACGAGTACATACCATTGTTGGGCACTCAGCGTTGTCTCCACTTTGTTGTGACTGGACAGAATGAGGACGAAGCAGTTACTGCCATCAAGGTGCTCATGCTTCAGATCCCGACGCTCAACTTGACGGTAAGACTTGTGTCAGGGTTGAAAATCTGCCACTTTTCCTCTTAAAGATTGAGCTCGGTTTGTGGTATTTTGTTGTGTTACCTCTGTTAGTTGTTAAGAGAAAGTTAAGACATAGAGCTTTTATTGTGACAGGAAAATCAGAAGTGGTAAAATGCTGTAATGAGTGGCTCTTGACTGCAGAGGTGGAAAAAATACTAAAATATTGTATTCAAGTAAAAGTAACAATACTTTCATGAAATTTACTCAAGTGAAATTACCTATCTGAAACTTTACTCATGTAAAAGTAATAATAGTCCTTCTAAAATTTAAAAAGTTAATTAGTTGCATTAAAAAAATCTAAAACTGGACGGGGGGATCTTTCCCATGTAGTGAAAAAGATCAAAGGGTCATAAATACAAATGTATTTGGTTTTTAATGAAAGATATATTAACGTATAAACATATTCAGTATACAAATGTACATATACAGTATAAAAATGTAACAACATAACACATCTCACACAATTTAGCCAGTGTCCTACATACAGTACAGGCCAAAAGTTTGGACACACCTTCTCATTCAATAAATTTCCTTTATTTTCATGAGTCTGTGATGTTATTTACAAAAAAAAAACTTCCTTTAAGAGGAAAGGAAAAACTTCCTTTAAGAGGCAGAAACCTAGAGAGAGAGAGACAGACATGGAGAATTTAGGGTGTAGTGGAGGAACATGGAGGCAGTAGGTGTCTCCAACAACAGATCAAATTTTTCTGATTTTTACAGATTAACAATCACTTTGGATGATGTGTCAAGGAGGTGCTTGTTTTCTTCATTTTCATGACTATTTACATTGTAGATTTTCACTGAAGGCATCAGAACTATGAATGAACACATATGGAATTATGTATATAATGAAAAAAGTGTGAAATAACTGAAAACAGGTCTTATATTGTAGTTTCTTCAAAGTAACCACCGTTTGCTCTGATTACTGCTCTTCACACTCTTTGCATTCTCTTGATGAGCTTCAAGAAGTAGTCACCTGAAATGGTTTCCCAACAGTCTTGAAAGAGTTCCCAGAGATGCTCAGCACTTGTTGGCCCTTTTACCTTCGGTGACTGTGGAGTTAAAGCCCTCCATCACTCTCCTTCTGGGTCAAATAGCCCTTACACAGCCTGGAGGTGTGTTTGGGGTCATTGTCCTGTTGAAAAATAAATGATGGTCCAACTAAACGCAAACTGTATGGGATGGCATGTTGCTGCAGGACGCTATGGTAGCCATGCTGGTTCAGTATGCCTTCAATTTTGAATGAATTCCCAACATTTTCACCCCCACACCATCACACTTCCTCCTCCATGCTTCACGTGGGAACCAGGCATGTATAATTCATCCGGTCACCTTTTCTCTGTTGCGCAAAGAAACGTTTGTTGGAACCAAACATCTCAAACTTGGGCTCATCAGAACAAAGCACAGATTTCCCTGCTCCGTATGGAGTAGGAGCCATACATAATTCCAAATGTGTTAATTCATATGCCTTCAGTGATAATGCACGCTTTAAATAGTAATGAAAAGAAAGAAAACGCATTGAATGAGGTGTGTCCAAACTTTTGGCCTGTACCGTATGTTGTCCTGTGGGTTGCTTGTCCTAGAAAAAAAATAGTTATGATATGAAACATGTTGTTTTGTAATTTAGTCTTAGTCTTGTGCCAAATGTCCTTGTTAGTTTAGTTATATTTATTCATTGACTCATGTTTTTTTGTTAGTCAAGTTTTAGTCGACTTTAAGTCTCGTCATTTCAGTCAAGGTATCTTAGTCAAGTTTTAGTCTTTTGTAATAAAATATTTCCGAGATTATTTCTGATAACCATTTCAGTTAACAGTGTTTCACACATCTCAAATATTGGTTAAATGTCAAAATTAGCTGACAAAATACACTTGTTGAATTGTGGATTTGATCTTAGTTTTTACTGTATGCAAAACGTTTCAGTCTCATCATTTTTCGTCAACAACAATGCATGTCAGTCTTATGGCGTTTTTCCACTGCTGGTAACAGCTTGACTCGACACGCCTTGACTCGCCTCTACTCGACTCGATTCTTTCTACATTCGTTTTCCATTGCAAAATGAGTAACGTCTCAGCGTGGCTGGTCACCATAGCTTCGCGTGATGATGTAATTTTCAACGCAACTCACAACAGCTACTCGGCGACTCGCCACAGCCACAAGAAAAGTTTTGTTTCAAAAGAAGCTGAAGGAAGCAACAAAAATCACTGCTAAAAAAACAGGAGTTTGGGAATTCCTCCGGAGTTCAGACGTCGACATGACTGTTGTTCGCCGACACAAAAGGGTAAGTTAAGTTTCCTGGTAACGTTAGCTAACATTTGCATGTGTTAGGGGCCCCGGTCAGTATTTACTAACGCTATACGCTAGCGTTATATAAAGTACATGAACTTTAGCAACCACGATTACACACGAACATGTGTGCTGTTTGTGTTTCAGAGCATTCACGCTCTGCGAAACCGCCGCCGCAGACCGTCTGGTGGGCGACGTCCGACCGGTGGGTTCTCCGGTTGTGACCTGCTGGACTTCGTATGATCTTTATGAGAGTCATGGAGAGACTTAGGACAACGACTGGGATGCATCTGGGACGGCAGAGCCGGGTGGACACTGTCACAGGGTGCAGAGGAAGAAGACCGGGATGTACAGGAGGGTTTGATGCGCTACTTGAAAAGCTAAATAAAAACTTTTCTTTGATAACTTGTCTTGTTTTTTTAAAATAACAGTGTGCAATATTAGAAACGAAAAGCCCCTAACAGCCCTTAATATTGAACAGTTGAAAAGTGAGAATAGTGCAGAGAGTAGATAATCTGTCGGTGTCTGGCTAGATTTGTTTTTTTAAATGTCCATTTGTTTTGGACACACACTCCGCACTCTTGTCTGCTAACAACGCAGTGATCCGACCAACCAGCAGTCTGCAGGTTTTCACGTCACCTTTTGGGCTCGCCTCAGCTCGCTTGGAACCTCGACTGAGGTAGTACTAAAAAAAGTCCCTGGTAGCAGGTCCCATGGACTTTTTTTTGTAATGGAAAACCATAAAAGGCGAGTAGAGTCGACGCGAGTCGAGTAGATACCACGCAGTGGAAAACCGCCATTAGTGTGTTTGGACAATGGTGCAGTCTTGTCATCATCTCATCTTCGTCATGGAAAAAAGGTGATTGACAAACATATTTAGTCTTATCTTTTCTGATGAAATTAACACTACCTCAGATTAGATGTGGAGTTTTGAGTATTGAATGCTGCCAGTTCAGTCCCCTTTTGCAAGCACCATGTTGGCAATTGATTTTGATACTATTGGCCCTCTTGAATTCAAATGAAATGTGGCGAATGATTTTTGTTGTTTTTGTAGCATTTGTCCTTAAACAGTCTCTGAACAGTCATCGCTCCCCTGATCCACCTCCATCTCGTTCTCAATCTCGCCTAGTAGGAAGCCTAGATGCTGATTTGTCTACTGAAATGGTTCTGGGCAGGATTTTTTTCTTCCTTTCAGTCTTTGTTAGTCAAAGATTGTTTTTGTTTTACTCAGTAACGGATGGAATTTGTAATGTAGCAAAATACAATACTTGACTCAAAATGCAAACAAGTACATTCTAAATTACCAATTTTAAAAACTACTTGAAAAATACAGAATACACAACAAAACTAAAATACCACTACTGAATGTATTTCTTACTTTCCACCTCTGGTTGTTTGTGTTGTTTTTGTCTGGGTTGATGTAATAAACCTTCGGTTACATTAGCGCAGCGTCACTAAAACCATAAGGGAACTGGCATTATTTTTTTATTGTTTGATGTTCTTGATTTTTCTACTGCATCTTCTTCTGTGTTTCCAGCTGAGGGGCTCGGCCAAGGTGCAGCAGGAGATGTTTGCCAAAGTTACCTTCACCAACCCCTTCGACTTCGCCCTGAAGGCCTGTAGGTTGTCCATGGAAGGAGCTGGAGTCATGAGCGAGAAAACACGTTTCTACAGGTACACACACACACACACACACAACACACAAACTTAGGCACAGAAAGTGGGAGTTCTAGGGATGCTGGAGCACCCCCTGGTGGCCCAGCTTTCAAACTGTGATGAAAATAAAATGATAGCTTCTAAATATCTCTGGTTGTTCTTTCTGTTCTACGACGTTTGTATGCCATGTTTGGGGTGTGTGGGAAAAAGAGAAGGATACATTTTGTAATTTTCAAACAACAATCATTCCACTCAGTCAAAGAACTTGCTCGCTTTGTATAAGCTCTACATATACAAAAGAGAGGCCTGTTCACCGAGGTGGAACAGCTGATCCATTTGTGCCTCTGTTTACCAGTGTCTACTGTTGGCTCCAAAAGGTCTACCTCAGCTCTTTACTGCCTGAAAACCTGGCTCCGTATATATTAGTGATACTGGAGCACTATCACTCAGAGTAGACTTTCACACATAGCACTGCTTAACGTCCACAAAGACATTTTGGATTCAGGGTCTCTTGGCAGAGTTCATCAGAGGCTTAGTTTTTTCATTGTTAGTTTTGGAAATCCGCTGTGCCGGCCAGGCTTAACATTGTTTAATGTACCTAAACAACAGTCAATGATTACCAAATTTCTCTTTCATATTGCTCCTCACAACCACTGAAAACTGTCAAAAAATCGAACCCAAAGTCCAATTATTATGGGCGTTCTCTGATAATTAATAGTAATAACAATAATACATTTTTATTAAACAGTGCCTTTCTAAACACTCAAGGTCGCTTTACAGACAACAAAAGACAGATACAGGGAACAGAAAAGTATAAACAGTTATAAAAAAATGAAAGGAACAGTGAATTTAAAAATAAGCAAGCTGGAACAGGTGGGTTTTGAGTCTGGTTTTGAACAGGGGGAGAGAGTCAATACTGCGGAGGTCAGGTGGGAGTGAGTTCCAGAGCTGGGATGCAGAGTGACTGAAGGCTCTGTTCCCCATGGTGACAAGTCCAGCTGGGGGTACAGTGAGGTGGGTAGAGGAGGAGGATCTGAGGGAGCGGGAGGGGACGGCGATGTGGAGGAGATCAGATAGATATGGAGAAGCAAGGTTATGGATGGCTTTGAAAGTATGCAGAAGGATTTTAAATTGTATTCTGAATTGAACTGGAAGCCAATGGAGCTGCTGAACGACAGGGGTTATATGATGAAAACAGACATATTCAACAGACACTATTTTTTCAAGTATTTTAGAATTAAAGGGAACATTTGAGATGGGACGAAGATTATTATAGTTAGTAGGATCTGAGCCAGTTTTTTTCAGATCCGGGGAGACAGAATCAGTTTTGAAAAGTGAGGGGACAATACCAGAGGAGAGAGAGAGGAATGAATAATGAAAGTTATGAAGGAGATTAGGGAAGTGAGACAAGTTTTGAGAGCTGTGGGGAGGGGGTCAACAGAACAGGTTGAGGACTTGGATTTACAGCTAAAATCAGAGATTTTTGAGAATTTGGGCTGTAGAAAGCAGCAAAATGACTGTCTATTTGGGAGGGGCAAAGGGGGAGGGGAAGGCAAGGGGTCAAATGTCGCTGGTGAATGGAGTTGATTTTTTTATTAAAAAAGATAAGTAATGAATTACAAGTTTCATTTGAATACATGTGAGAAGGCAGGGAATCAGTGGGATTAAAAGTATTAGTAAGTAATTAAAAGTATAATTAAGTATTTAGCAAAGCAAAACGCTTAAAAATCGGCTGAAAATGTAGCGAGAAATTATGATTTTAATTGTGGATTGACCACCTGCCTTGAATGCCCATGATTTAGGAGGCACGGCATGTCTTTCCCAAATATGTTTCCGCATCTACGTATTGTTCTTGTGAACAGCAGTGTGCATATATGTACATATATATATATACATGATCTTAAGCAAGAAGCCCACAATTTAGTAAATCTAATGTTTTTTTATAATTATTTTTCTTCCTAAACTAACTTTAAAAAGGTAAAATTTGAGTATTTTATGGAGGAATAAAGAGATATGAAGTGGGGACACATTGTCCATCTTTATATAAAGGCTATGGAGATGGCATGTTGTGGCTTTTTGGCTAGTGTGTATTTATACCTGTACACCTGTGTGTGTTTTAGCGTCATTGAGCCTCAGGCTTCCATCTCCTGGAAGGAGTCGTTCAACCCTCGGAGGGCCGGAAATCGCTGCCTTGTAGCGGTGATGGACTGCAACAACATCTGTGAGGTAACCTCCACACCTTCCTCTCTTATATTACCAGCAGTGGAATGGAACTGCAATTACTCAAGTACGGTATACCATACTCTGTGTTCATGTTCAGATACTGTCCGTGGATATTGGTTGTTGTTATGTATCTGAACACATTCATGCTAACACAGTCATTTCTTATTTTCAACAAACTGTGTACACAAATACAACACACATTTCCTATGGGGTCGTAAATTTTTGGATAGCAACAAGGGCTGGGAAGATTTTTTCACAGGACCAAATAAAAATAAAGTTCAATACATACACATACACAACAATAAACTTGCCTCACACTTACACACAAAAAAACCTGCACACAGTTTTCAGATGATAGGAAAGAGGACAGAAATTAAGTGCAATGCAAAATGTATTTCTCACCGCAACAAGTGCTCCAGTGAGTTCATTATGTTTCTACTTCTTAATCTCAACAAAGTACACAGTTGCCATGCAATGTGTGTTTAATGTACAAATCTAACTACCAAATGGAGAGACAGTGACTGGCAGAACAGGCAGCAAAGTGACAGTGCTCTGATCCAATGGAAATCTAATCTGTCAGATAGATAGCACTCTAGCCCAATGGATTGGGGGGCCCAATAATAGGCTTGTTCGAGATGAACTGCGCCTCGCCTGTAAAGTAGACGAGAGCAGGCGGCAGCAGCGGGGGCGGGGACAAAAAGCTGCGGTAAAGTTGGACAGTTTCCAGCCGATTCCAGCCGCCTTTAGGCTGAACAGGAAGTGACAAAAACACTGTGGTGCGATTCCGATTTAATAAAATATAATCCGACCCACATATCAGCTTGTACACAGTCTCCAGTTGTTTTAATTATGACAGACAAAGACAGACAGACAAATCTGTTGCTGGATTTAATTAACAACACACTGTAGATGATCTGTGATCTGAACAGATTTAGTTTCTCTGACTTCTAAACGTCACTATCAGCCACACAACATGTGTCCTGTAGAGAATAAGGCTTTAAATCAGACAAATAGCTATTAAAATCCCTCCGGTTCAAAAACAATAAAAAGTTTATATAAAACGTCATCATGTTGTAAACCAATCAGGTGTTGAATCAGCTGAGAAGCTGGCGTTTCCCAGCATGCTCTGGGTCCGCCTGGCTCTTGCAGTCGGTGAAAACCAACTGCGCCGCCTGCGTCTCAGAACTGCGGCCGCCTTGCTCTCATGAGATTTCCGTTGCCCACGTGTGCATGACGTCAGAGCAAGTTGGGATCAAGTAGGACACAAATCTAACTGGCATGCAAAGGGCGCAAATCACCGGTGATCGATTCTGCGCAGACCTGACTCATCTCGAACGAGCCTAATTTCTCAGGGGATGCGGGTGCCACCCCCGCCCCCCCTAGAGCACCACTGCTGCGCATAGACACAGTTCTGTTGAGCACAATATTTAAAGTACTTATACTTTGAGTATTTTCCATTTCTTGCTGCTTTGTACTTCTTCTCCACTACATCTCAGAGAGAAATACACTTGCCCTGTTGTGTTTTTACAGTTGAGGGGAGTTGCTCGTGTCAACATCACGCCCTGAGATGATTGGTCCACAGAGCATTTCTACTACGCCTCCACCAATTACAGCAGCTTCAAACTGAGTGGGCAGAGCCAACAAACCACGCAATCAATGTCTTTGATGATTTTATTTCTTGTTAAATTTCAATTTACACAAATCATTGGAAATTCCAAGCGTTCATATTTTTGCTCCACAGACAGAGGCAGGATGTGACTAATAATAGATCCTTTTTTAACATAAAATAACTTTAGAGGGAAAATTTGAGGAATTATTGACAAAATGAGATTTAAGAACTAAAATATTATAATTATTAATCAATGCTTTTTAATCAATAAACGTCTCAGAGAGTCTCCTCTCACATTGAGATAAAAAATCAGTTTATCATTATTTTAATGTTTGGATGAAAACAAATTGTGTGAGATTATACTGTAGTCTTCTTTTTCTTTTCACTGCCGAACCTTTTATACTAACAATAAAAGCATTTTCAAAACCACAGAAGATGTCACAGAACATTATTTCCAAATCCATCAAAATGATTGATGAAAGGACAAACTGCAGTTCAGTTTCAGTATTTTTGCTCAGTCGCTCCACTCTTTGCCAGGATGCAGACCACCACAGCGGACTTGCTGTGTGTGAGCCATATTGTGTGCATTTGAGGGTCTGGGTCCATTACATTTACATTTTTCACTTTTTGCCAATTTGTTGTTTATTTCAATGCTTTCAAAAGCTTATGAACATAGTGGATGTTTGTTTTTACAGAACAGTTTTAAAAACAACAAAATTGGGGGGTAGCTGTGGATCCATCCCTGTTAGGCTGGCAGGCAGAGATTCTATGGCACAGAAAAAGAAGGTTAGGAGCAAATCAGATGGATCACATGAGAAAATAAACTGGACTGCACAATTCAAGTGTTTGTGCTATGCCACTACCAATGTAGCTGAGGCTACATTTCGTGGCCAGCTATTTTCATAAAAGGACATTTCAACCTCTCCGTTTTCAGAAACATAACAACATAACATCATTTTTTAGAAAATTGTTCTGTTACAAGTGCCCGTGTGTCAATGCCGTCAAGAGCATGCCAAACCTGTAGGTGGCAGTGTAACAAGAAGTTCAAGCCCACGTTCAAGCCAATCTGAATCTTGAAAATAGCAGCAACAAATCCCTTCCTCTCTCTTTTTTATTCCTTCGGTATATCCTAAAGTTAGCCATGGTGTTCCACAAGGCTCAGTGCTTGGACAAATTCTATTCTCCTTACAGTAGCTTGAGAAAGTTTACACCCCGCTGCTAAAGTTGATCAAAAAGAGGAATTAAAAAACATCTTTTGGAAATTAATCTTAATGCCTTAATTAAAACAAAATTGGTAAATCCAACCTTTCAAGGACACCAATTTTCTTGATAACGTATTGTAAATAAATAAATGGAAAAGGGCTTTATCTCTCCTTGATGTAAAATTGCTAAAACACTGTGTTTGTGGGGCTCGTTGGTCTAGGGGTACAATTCTAGCATTTGGTGTGAGACATTCTGGGATCAATTCCCAGACGAGCTCCAAAAGCAAGATCTGATGAAAAAAAATCTGTAATTTAAAGTCCAGTTTATTGTTAAAATAAGCCAGATGGTAACATACTTAATATGAATAGGAGCAAGCAAAAGATCATGTTGGTTACGTTTCATGTCCTGCTTTAACTGCAAGGAACAGAAAGAACTGGGAAAAATATGCGTAACGGTCCGTGTACTTGGCAGCCAAGAGATTTTCGTTTGAAATGAAAAAAACAAAAACAAAAAACAGGCAGTTTCACAATTACGATTAGTAAATAGGGAAACAAAAAACGGAGAACAACACTTTTTTGGTTTTTTGTTTTGATATTAAAAAACGGAAAACGAAAAACAATCTCATTATCTGATTGTCTTGGATGCGTTTATAGATGGAAACCGGAAAATAAAATACGGGTGCATACGTCTCATTTCTCAATTTTACATTGTTTTTTTCGTGACCCGGAAGCTGTCGTAAGTAGTCTGTAACTGTAAGTGTTAAGCGGTTGTATGCTGCATACCCGGAAGTCATCAATGAGACGAGCGTAAAAATGTTTTTAGACAAATAGGCTAGTTTTATATTTGAAAACCAAAAGAATGGGATGTCTTGTGGGGATATAGCAGCTGCGTTGGGTTCACAGTTTGGACCTACACAGGGATTTTCTGAGAGGAGTGTGCGGAGGTGGTGTGCTGAGCAGGGACTTGTCAGGGACTTCTCTCCTGACAGCCAACCAGTGTTGCCAGATCTTGCAAAACCAATACGCAACCAGGCCTGTGAACACAAGCCCAAAACAAGCAACTTTTTCTTCGGAGCCCCTCTTAGATCCTGGAAGAGAAAAATAAATAAATTGTGTGCACGGTTTTACAATCCGTGGGGACAGATTGTCAATTTGTATCAATGTGGACAGATTGGTAAACTGTGCACACAGCAGTTTATTTATTTTTGTTTCCCACGATGGGTTGAATCCATTAATTTACTCCTTTCTCTTTCTCCCAGTCTGTGTTATATTTCTTCCCGTATTTCCGCCCACATTTATTCCTCCAAAAACTCTCCTACAATCCATTCACTGTCCCTCAATATTCGCGCATTTTCCTAAAAAGAAAAAAACAGATTGCGCTGTTCTACCTCTGATTAGCTGGTTGTGTCCGCGTGTCCTCTCTCGTTCCTCTTCCCCTCTCTTCTCTCGCGTCTTTTCCTTGTGCTCTTTCCCGGCGCCCTGTCCTTGTGTCTTTCCACGTGCTGTCTTCTCGTGCCCTCTTTTCATGCCCTTTCCTCGTCTCGTCCTGCCTCCACGTCTCTGCATTTAGGTCCTCACTCCACCTCAACGTCACAAATTGAATAAAATATTCAGCCCTGTGTATGAACAAACTCTAGAAGAGCCGCAAGATTAAATCATTTGATCCCCATTCATGTTCTACCTGGAGATAGGAACTGAAACAGTCCAAATTTGATCCGATTCCAAAATGCCAAAAAATAATTTTGGTTCCTTGACCAACTACACATGGAGCTTTTTCTGGATTGGATGACGCTGCACCAATCAATACATTTTGTTTTGGTTCGGAAGCAGATAATTAAGCACACGGATCAGTCGTGAGCAACGGGCCGCAGGTTTTAAATTGTCTACGCTGTGTAGATTTTATCTTTTAATAAAATGTTTATTACTTTTTTGGGCAACTGAATCGAAATGCAACACTTCCTTCACTTATGTTCTCCAGCTCTGGCCATCTTGCTTTCAGCACATGATTAGCTTTCTTTGTTTTCTTTATTCCAATAAGAGGAACTTTTTTGCCGGTCCCTCACAAGTTTAGATAGATAGATAGATAGATGGATATTTATTGATCCCAAAAAATGGGAAATTACGGTGTTACAGCAGCACATAGGAAAAAATATACATACATACAATATACATGAAACACTAATAATAACAAAAAAATATATATATAAAATAGAAGAACATAAGAACAAATATTTAAATATATACAGGATGGGAAAACAAAATGTGCAACTGCTTAAGTAATATGCTAAATGTATGCTAAAATGTGAATGAACCAATTGTGCAGTTTGCCCTTATTGCAATTGTGTGGTGTCTAAAAGTCTCATCTAGCACCCATTGATGACGTCTTAAAGAGTTTTATTGCCTGTGGTAGGAATGATTTCCTGTAGGAGCCTCTTAGAGAAGCTCCTCCTCTCTTGGACCAATGGGAGGTGGAGAGGGTGGTCAGGGTTATCCATGATAGATACGTTATTTCAGTGACCTCCTCTCCACCACAGCTTCAAAAGTGTCCAGTTTGCAGCCGATCCCAGAGCCAGCCTTCCTGATCAGTTTGTTCAGTCTGTTTGTGTCGCTGTCTCCGATGCCGCTGCCCCAGCAGATAGCGGAGGAGATCAGAGCGCTAGCCACAACAGACTGGTAGAACATCTCCAACATCCTGCTGCACACACTGAAGGATCTCAGCTTCCTCAGGAAATAGAGTCTGCTCATCCCCTTCTTGTAAACAGCAGTGCTGTTGACCTTCCAGTTTAGCCTGCTGTTGATGTTGACACCCAGGTATCTGTACTCCTCCACCATGTCCATGTCACTTTCCAGTATGCAAAGGGGATGCGGAGCCGTTCCCTTCTTCCTAAAGTCAATTACCATCTCTCTGGTCTTATCCACGTTCAGCAGCAGGTGATTCTTACCAGACCACTTCACAACACTTCACTTCATCCACCAGTGCCCTGTAGTCTCCCTCCTGTCCATCCCTTATACACCCAACAACTGCAGAGTCATCAGAAATGTCTGTAGGTGACTTGACTCTGAGTTGTACTGGAAGTCTGTGGTGTTTAAGGTGAAACACCCCAAACAATCTTTCTGCTGCTTGATTACCGTTTGGCTGCATGTTTTACTACCTGCAGTTTGTTATCTGCAAAATGTTTCTCTCTCAGTTGTCTTTAGGAGCAGCATATAGTTGTCATGAGCCTAGAGCGCCCTCTCACGGCTGGAGACGGTAATGTTTTCAGTATGAATTAATGTATTTTGATAAATAAGTCGCACTTGACTATAAGTCACAGGACCACCTAAACTATGGAAAAAAGTGACTTATAGTCCAGAAAATACAATAAATGAACTTTTTTTTACTTTTTTGGGCAACTGATTCAATACACAACACTTCCTTCGCAGATGTTTCACGTTGAAATGATTCCATATTTCTTTCTTTACAGGTACGCTTTTATTGTGACAAATTTGCTGGAAGTGTGTACTTCGATAAAATAAAGTAAATCTGCTGCTGTTATCATTCTTAACTGTTTGTGTGTGAACAGCGGATGGAAATTAGTCATTAACAGACCTCATGTAACCAATGATCTTAGGGTTAATTATTGATTGTTGTAACAAGAGCTTTTTGAAAAGGCCACAGACAAATACCAGCTTTTTATTAGATAATTTATGATGATGATGATTTTGTGCATCGTCATGATCTGAGGGAGGGAATCAAAGCCACACTACTGGGAACCACCAAAGTTCAAAGCCTGCCGTGTTACTGTGGACCCATTCCAATTGTTTATGGAGAATAATCTCTAAGAATTATTTTCCAAAACTGTGATTCTAGCAAAACCAGTCATTACCACACCCATGACCACGCCTGAAGCTGAGAAGTGCTTCTCAAACATGAAAAGAATAAACACTTTTCTTAAACACCACGACCCAGGAGAGGCTGAATGCCCCGCTTCACCAAAAAAGCACATGTTAACCCGTGCTACCTCCTGCTTTAGTTTTTCCTGACTGTGGTAGGAATACTTTATTAATAGTATAAGTGTATGTGCTTGTTGGAAAAGAACTGTGTGCTGTCAAATTGAGGAAGCAGTTAAAAGTGCTCTCGGTTAAATCTTGATGCACAGTCATCAAAATAGTTTAGGCCTTATATGGCATACAAGTGAATTTTTAAATATTACTAGAAAGAGAAGAGGAAGTTGCAACGGACAGAGGACCCAACCTTGTGAGCGTGTGTGTGTGTGTGTGTGTGTGTGTGTGTGTCTGTGGCCCACAGACAGGAGAATTACACCCCAACAAGGAAAAGGGTAAAGGTGCCAGGCAATGGGTCAACTGGGCTGATGACAGGCGACAGGTCAGCTGGGCTGGAGCCAGGCAACGGGTCAGCTGGGCTGAAGCCAGGCGATTGGTCAGCTGCGCTGGAGCCAGGCGACCGGTCAGCTGGGCTGAAGACAAGCCAGGCCACGGGTCAGCTGGGCTGGAGCCAGGCAACGGGTCAGCTGGGCTGCA
>NC_048430.1:11105435-11134024 GCF_013103735.1 Etheostoma cragini
GACGATGGGTCAGCTGGGCTGGAGCCAGGCAACGGGTCAGCTGGGCTGGAACCAGGCAACGGGTCAGCTGGGCTGAAGCCAGGCGACGGGTCAGCTGGGCTGACGACAAGTCAGGCGACGGATCAGCTGGGGTAAAGCCAGACAATGGGTCAGCTGGGCTGGAGCCAGGCAACGGGTCAGCTGGGCGGAAGACAGGCGACCGGTCAGCTGGGCTGGAGACAGGCAACAAGTCAGCCGGGCTGGAGCCAAGCAAAGGGTACACTAGGCCAGTCTTTCAACTAGGTAACAGGAACAGGAGTTGGCGGGTCCGCAAACAAAACACGGGGGGCAGGAGTCGGTCGATTTGCTGACTGAACAGACAACGACAGGGTTTATTTTGTTGTAAAAAGTAACTTTGTGTGTAACATAAATGTAATGCAGTAAAACGTGCATTTACCTCTGAGATTTAGTGGAGTAGAAGTATACAGTGAAAAAAAGGAAATGTTCCACCTCTTACTGGAAGAAGTTTTATGTAATTATGGAAGTGTGGGCGTAACTTGAAGGACCGTGCAGGACCTTCAACACAAACTATAAATATTGGACATTTTCTATCAGTGACAGTCATCTCCTTGTTTTTCTTCTCTGTCAGCCAACGATCCCCTCAACAAAGGAAATTACATTTCAATTTGTTATAACATTTAATCTATTTTTGTTTTTAACAACTAATCCTGTATTCATCACAAGGACATTTTATATTTTGAGAACACATTTTAAATTTGTTAAACATTTTAATATCAAACCATACACAGTCGCAAACGTACGTACAGTACATATATATATATATATATATATATATATATATATATATATATATATATATATATATATATATATATATATATATAGTTTGATAATTAATTGTTGTGTGTTGTGTTGACTTTGTTGAACGTCTTTCCCCAGATGGCATCAGGCTTTCTGTTTGCTGCGTTGCTCTGTTTGTCCATCGGACTTTCTGCTGCATTAACAACTCCATGTGTTGTTCATGCAGTGTAAGGCAGTGGTTTCCCAACCTGTAAGATTATTAGACAGTGATTTCATGATGTTACTAGTTTTAATGTAGGCTGATTGCAAACTGTGAGCTGAAATATTAGATAAACTTGTTCTATCAAGCACTTTGGGCTGCATCTTTGTATCAAAGATGATATATAAATAAAGTTATGTAGAGTAGTCCTGTAATCAGACTGCTTGTGTTTAATACGTCTTTTTGTGATCACAGTGTTGTGAAGAAACTATATCCTCCTTCCCAGGTCAGTCCAATATCTCTGACTCGTTGTTTGTTCATATAATGTTATGTTTTTCTGTGTGTGTGTATGTGTGCCTCCTTCCTCTCTAATTAATTAATTCAACTAAAGAGCTGAGTTACTCGGCAGAGGAACTGAAGACATTCTCTAGCATGCAAGTCATTTATACATTTGGGAGGATGGAGTCAATATCAGTACATTACACATTAGGTACCACATACACCTCGCTTGCTGTACGACAAGATGTTAACTTCCCGTACATCTGCTCTTGACTGATTGCATCACACGGAAATAATGGGAGGAGAAAATATTAGGGTCTCCTCCCTCCTTTATCCAGGGAGCTGAGTGAGCCCATGCAATAACCAACCAAGCTGGAGAAGGGAGAGAGGAAAGACGCACACACACACACACACAATAAAAACTACAAACTGCTACGTAACAAGAGTCTAACTTCCTCTTCTTTAGGTCCCTGCCCTACTGGTTGGACTCAGTTCGGCTCTCGCTGTTTCAGTTTCAACATCGAGGGAAAGAATTGGATCGATGCCGAGGTGCAGCAGTACTATCCAGACTGTCCTGACCTATATTTAGATTTCTAGTGGTCGTGGTAGTTATGACAGGAGCTAAAAATGAATCACTTCACTTCCTGCTTTGCTACTACAGCCACTAGAGGGCGCCGCCACTAAACACCTAAATAAGAGTCCTAATTGCTGCTTGAACAAACAACTTCTGGGACAGTTTTTTAGGGGGGGAGTTCAGTCTCTAAAAGTATTAATACTTTGTTACAGTAAAGTCTTCCATTGTCCAAAGGTATGTCAGTATTATACTGAGATGTCCAGAGATTGCATCTGTCATCTTGTGATCAGGTTTATATTTTTGTTTTAAATAGTTTTAACCTATTAAATTGTCACCATTAGAACTTCTGCAAGGCCGCCGGTGGGAAGCTTGCTTCAATCCGCTCAGAAGAGGAACATGTATTCCTCAAAACCTTCATTAACCAAGTGATCGGTGAATACAAACGGACCTGGATCGGAGGCTTTGACTGAGTGCAGGTGAGACTTTAATCATCACAGGAAGTGATTTCACTCGTCTCTTGAGCTATTGAGAAAATAAAAATTTGATGAAAGAAATAAAGATCAGAAAGAAGAAAATTACTCTAAATGAAAGAGAAAAAGGAGGATCCTCTTCTGATTTTCCTTTGAACCAATCTTTCTCCTCCAGGAGGACGTGTGGATGTGGTCTGATGGATCCCCATTCGACTACAAAAGCTGGAATGCGGGGGAGCCCAACAACAATGGTGGAAATGAGCACTGTGTTCACATGATGCATTGGGGTAAAAACCAACAACATATGGAACATCTTATCTTTTAAATAAACATAATGATCCAAAAAGGATCTCTAAACCTAATAGGTCATATTTTCTAGTCTGAAAGATAAAACATTAGATATTAAAACTCTTAAAACTCTCTCTACAGGAATGGACTGGAACGACGCGCCGTGTGCCGAAAAATTTCCTTTCATGTGCTCCAAGAAACTTTGAGCCCCCCCCCCCCCCCCCCATCATGATCAGAGCTCATCTCTAAACTCTATCATTGATTCATCTCTTATCTCTATTATTGATTCATCTTTAATCTCGTTCATTTATTTCCTTTCTTTTTGTTCTGCAGACGGACACAGCTCTCCACTCACACACTAACTTTCACTTGTTAATTATCTGTTAGGGAACAGTTCATGTTTGGGTTTTAACAACAGAAACAATCAGTTATTGGACTTTTAATCTATAAATAACGAAATGAAATCCATAAAACATCTGACTACTCTGACATCTTTTCCAGTTTAGTTTACTGAGTATCGTCTGTCAGCTATGTCTAAAGGTAACAACATCCACCTACCAGACATGAGTGGTGACCATCTTTTCATCCAAAATGTCCAAATAGAAAACTTAAAAGTCCAAAGGTTGTTAGAACGTTCTGTGATACCAGAGGAGTTTCTGGTGTGTTGGGTTCTCATTCATCTGTTTTCCTTCATTACATAATCAATAAGCATTAAAAAATAAAGACATAATGTCACAAACAGTGTCTGGCCCTGATTTACTGACTCTTGTTTTCTTTAAAGTGGGAAATAGTTCTACAATTGTGAATAACGTTATTGCATTTCTTAAAGAAGGTTAAGATACTAATCCAAAATACAAATAAAGATGTTGATGAATAGATTTAATTTTTTAATTTTGATTTAAGTTTATATTAAAGGGTTGCGTTCATTTTACGTGAGTCATGAATTTTCTCTTACGGGATAAAATAACAGTTTTAAGTTTGACCGTCGCATTGAGCATTGACACAGGAAATGCTTTTTGATCAATGCTTTTTTTTCAATGTCCATATAGAAAATAAAATCCAAATTTAGTCCTAAAATTCTGTGAGACAAGAGAAGTTTCTGGCGTGTTGGGTTCTTTATTCATCTGATTTCTTTTAATATTTAATCAATAGGCGTTCAAAACTAAAAGACATACAATCTGGTCCTGACTTATTGACTCTTGTTTTCTTTTAAGGGACAAATAATAATTTTCTTCTAAAAATGCCCATATTATGAGAAAAAAAACTGGGGGGTTATTTTGTGTCTCTGGTGCTTCCACACGCGTACAAACTACTGTTTTGAGTGAGTTCCGGTTTCTGACTGTCCTCTGTCTTCAGTCTCCGGGTGAGCTGTTCAACACCCGCACAGCTTTCTACGTCACTAGAGACGAGGTGGCTTACAGTACCGCATGCTAGCACTAGTATGCTAGCTCGTTCTCAATGCTACAACAGCCACTAGTTGATCATAATCTCCAAAAGAACTCACTCACTCTGGAGCTGAAACTAGTGATATGTCTCACTCTCGAGCTAAAACTAGTGAGATGTCTCACTCTGCAGCTAAAACTAGTGATATGTCTCACTCTGGAGCTAAAACAAGCCTCCACTTCTATGCAAAGTAGTCTCATCCGGGACCTATAGCACACTAAGCCAGAATCACACCCCTAGAACAACAAGCCACGTCTAGACATTGTATTAGCAATTTTCCATCAATACAATGTTATCAGTCAGTGACTAGAAAGGCAATGGTCAAGTAGTTTGTTTGGCATGTGGTATTTTTTGGAATCCACTGCCATATTGAGCTTTCTGATTATATTGAACGACAGACTAGTTTTTATGGTAAATATTTTACCAAAATTGGAACTGGAATTTTGAAGAAGAAAGAAGAAGACATTGTGTATATTGTGCACATGAAAAACATGCAAAAGACCTAAATAAATGTTATGCAACATTTGTCTGAGCCCTTTACAGGAAATATTTACATACAACTCCGAACGTAATCATGAACATGTTCACAGTTAACTACAACAGATCACTTTTTCATTTATAAACTCTTCTTCCCCAACAAAGTTTAAAGCAAACAGACATACGTTGATGTGTTAGCTCTGGGTGTCCACTAGAAAGCAGACATGTTGTTTTATATATCCAGCTGCTGAACCTCTGGATCTAATGATGTTTTTGCCTCTCAAGACATAGGTTTGGTTTTGTCATTGATTGGGGAGTGACACATTATAACTGAGAGTTTGACAAACTATTGTTTTCTGCATTCTGGTGAATTTTGATGCATCAATTTATGGTGCAAATGTCCTTTTTTATGTAAAGGAATTTTTTTTTCTCCTTTGTTGTTCAAAAACTTTCTGCATATTCAAAACATTGCACGTTTCAGGATGTATGTTTAGGAATCATGTCCATCTAAAAAACGTATCTGTTAGAGAACACGAATATGAATATTAATATAAATTTACATATTAACAGCAGGTTCAGAGAAATAGAGAAATTAGACCTTCATGTTCTTAACACCCCTCCCACCCCCTCCCCTGATGCTGCAAAGTGGACACAGTTATTGTTTTCAGCACACTCAACGTTTAATTTTAGTTCTTTTCAGGACTGGGTGCTTTCATATTTTTTGAGGGAGAGAAATCTACATCTTCTATGAATTGGCAGGGGGTTGGACATACTGTTGCAATCACCTGAAATCTACGCCTATGATCTCAGTGTGAATCTTTTCTCAAACTGAACCAAAGGTGTGACATAAACAAACTGACTATGCTTTGAAAAACAAGATTATTTTTTTATAGCAGTTTTAGGTTGTTTGTCTCTTAGCTGTTTTTTTTGTCTCTTAAGAATTGTTTCTGTCTCTTTGAGCTCTTTTTTGTGTCTTACGAGTAATACAGCTGCACTACATATCGCTTTTTATATCATCATTGCAATATCAACCTGAGCAATATAGATAGATATTTATTGTCACTGTAAAGTGATCAGAAGCTCTTCATCAGTGTGCATACAAGATATAATGAATAGAACTAAAGTATAATCATTATTTATTCATCTTTTTTATGCAAAAAGAAAAGGAACACAAAGTTAAGTAGAAAAAACATCCCCCCCCCCCCCACACACACACACTAAAACAGGGGTTAATGTGATGCATGGAACCGATTCAAGTTATTTTAGTCTTTGGAAGGGTTTGTGGGGTGGGGGGGTTGCAGTCTCTAAAGCTCTCAGAAAGAAGACAATTTGGTGTTGCTGTGTGCCCACTCTCGGAGGGGAGGGGTGAGAAGAGGCAGGGTTGAGGGTGGGATGGGATCTTTTTTACACAGCTGGCTGTCTTTTTCAGTCGGCCTGCGTAGATGTCCTGCAGAGAGTGGGATGTAACCTAACCTAAAAATGAAACCTACTTAACCTACCTATTTCAAAAAATTCCAAAGCAGTAGACCTCTTTACGTGATAAAAATGTATTGCTTGACAATAAGGCAAAACCCAAAATCATGAATTGGCCTAGATGAATGAGAATGATTATATGTAGAGACAATAAAGTTGTATGTATCTGGGAGAACTTCCAGAAGATCCCAGTAATTACACACGAATGGTATGTCTTTAAAATACATGTTTGACTGCCCTGCTCTAAGCCACCACTACATTGAAATGATCAAGGGACAATCAGACACTACTGATTTCTGAACCCCAGATCTCCTGTCCACGAGACAGGCACTTTAACCTCTAAGCTACAGCACCTCCTGTAAGTCAGCATCAACCTGGCGAAGAGTATTGAACAATACTAGATCAAGGGGGTAATTCTCTCCTCTCTAAGCGTAGCTCCTAATCTCTTTCTCACTGTTCTTATTTATCTAATGTCACTCTGAAATAAAGGGGAAAATAATCTCAAATAAAAAAGGCTATCAGGTAGTCTGTTGTTACGGAGTGGGCTAAAGAAGTAATAGGCTACTGTAATCTACAAGATTTATAACCTTCATGTTGACCTTGTGTCAGATTGACCGATTTCCTACATTAATGTTCTTTTTAACTACCCAAAATAAAATGATTGTTTCCACAAACCACTCTTTGGCAAGTACAAATCTCTACTTTGATTCATTTTTGGGCTCCTCATTAAATTTTATTGCATTTGAAAAACAAATTGAAGTGGTTTTGAAATAGTATTGGGTAAAAGTTGACATATTCCAAATAATTCCTAATTTCTGCTTTTCTAACTCAAGCATTTGGTATAATCCCCTATTAATGAGGCTTATTGACCAATACATTCCAAAAATAACTGTAAAACTAAAGTTAATTTAAAAAAAAGCATCAAAAGTGGTGAAAAAAGAGACAAACCCATTAGAAAAAGTTAAAAACATCGATAAAAAGAGTCAATAAAAGTGTTGGTTTTCAGTTTTGACTGGAAGACAACACAAGAGATAATGCCATGGCTCAAAAGATTTTTTGGGGGCTTTTCTCTGTATTAAAGTGACAATGAATTGATATGAAAGTGGACAAGAGATGGGGGGGATGACAAGTAGCTAACGCCCGCAAGTCAGATTTGTATCCAGTTCCCACTCTTGACAACGTAGGCAATTCTTTGGGCATATAGGGGCACAGCACCCACGGGATTCTACCAATAACCCGAGCATCGCAGCCCTCCAGCCACTGCTTCACCCCACTCTGGCTGAAACGAATACAGCTGGTCATCAAACTATAACAACCTCATCCACATTGTTGAAACCATTTCAATAATGAGCCATAAATCTTGTACATTAAAGGAGCCTATCATTTCTGTAGCCCACTCTGTAAGAACACACTACCTGAACGGGTTTTTCTAGACTCGTGTTTCATTCTCCACAGCGCCGTCTTCGGCCAACAAGTCACATCCTGAGATGGATAATGTTGTCAGACACTTTTAGGAACAATCAGTAGCAAAAAGAAATATCACTCAATCCTGGACCTGGAACTGCTATGCCACGCTACGCCCTGTAACGCCCTGCAGTGCCCTGTTATGACAGGCACTACCACAACTACCATTTGTAACAACTGTTCTATTATCTTTATTGTGACTATTATTGCCACTGTGAATCACCCCCCCCAACCCCCAACCTGCGCCATCAGACACCGCCTACCAATAGCCTGGGTGGGTGTGTGTTTGTCTGGGGGGGGGGGGTCTTTTTGGGCCATAGGGCATCACTTGACGGCCCGGGAGTTAAAATTCTACATTTGGCCGCTGTTTTCAATTTGCTTCAAAGCCTGGCGCACTTCAGGGAGACCTGTTCTGAAACCAAATCATTCACATAGAAGAGCAAATTTCTCTGTAGCAGGCCTTTAAAATTCTTATTTTTTAAATCCAAATGAGTAGGAAACCTAATCTTGTCTGGTATTGTCAGCTTCTCTTTGTGTCCATCCATCCATCTTTGTCCACTTATCTGGTATTGGGTTACGGGGGAGCAGCAGGAGCTACTCTTCATGTCACAATTTCTTAATCCCTTTTGTTGCTGAGTGCAGAGAAGCCAGTTAGCAAACAGGAAGTGGAACATGCAGTCCCCTGACCAATCAGCAGCAGCGTGTCAGAATGACCTGAGCGCCCAGCGGTCGAGGACAGAGGAAGTTCCTGCAGAGGAAACAGCTTTCCAACATCTCAGTTCATCTTTTTAACTTAATCTCTAACAGGAGGAGAGCATGACGGAACTTTAACATGATGTTATTCACATGTTGATGCTTTGAATCAAACGAAAGATTAAATGTCATGAAATAAGACAATATTTTAATCTGAAATGCAGAAAGTTCAATCCCCATCCCTTGTTTTCTGCCTGATGGAAAACACAGAATGTCATGAAATCAGACGCAGAAAAACATGTTTCCTTTTCGTTGAATATTGTTTTTTCCTAACGTGTTTTTGTCATTGTGTTGAAGCAGCAGTCAGAGTTTAGAGACCAGACTCCATTATCCCTCTGAGCTCATTTAAGATTGTTCAGCTGAACCAAAAAATTTAAAGTTTATCCCCAAGAAGAAGAAGAAGTACTCAGATCCTTTAATGAAGAAAAAGATATACAGTCTGAAAATACTCCTGAAATGTTACTGCAGTGAAACTACAGAGGTATTACCAACAAAATATCCTAAAAATGTCAAAGGTTCTCATAATGCAGAATGGCTTCTTTCAAACAGTTTTATCAATATATGTTGATGGTTCAAAAGTACGGAGTGTGGACTGGTAGCTGGAGAGATGGCAGTTCACCTCGTAGCCACTGCCAAGGTGCTCTTGAGCAAGGCACCAACCCCCCCCCCCCCCCCCCCCCCCCCCCCCCCCCCCCCCCCCCCCCCCCCCCCCCCCCCCCCCCCCCCCCCCCCCCCCCCCCCTTCAACCGCTCAGGGCGCTGATCTAGCACTGACAGCCCACTCAATCTGACATCTCTCCATTAGTGCATGTATAAGACCTGAGCATGTGTGTGTAGTTCAGGCCTGCAATTTCCCCATAGGGAATCAATAAACGGTATGAATAAGGAAAAAAAAAATGTTTTAAAAGAAGGTTGAAAAGATTACCCTTAAAGGGTTCCACATTATGGAAATGAATTCTAGGGAGGTTGACCTTTCTCTACAACCACCAGACTCTATGTGATTAAACAGTAATTTTAGCATTGTAAAATAAGCTTCATTCAAAGTCGACAGAAACAAACTAAAACGGTGAAAAGCCACTTAGGGTCGACTTTCCACTTTTCCAACCATCACAACTCTACTCGTCTACTAAGGTCTCAAAGAGGTTTTAAAAAAAGCCTTTTTCTGTAGGGATCTTTTCCATAATGTTGTTGGACACTTTCGGTGGAAAAACAGCACTTTAAGTTGACCAAAATAATGCTGCATGTTTTGCCCATAATGTTACATTGCTGCTCGTTCTGTGGCTGCCAGTTACAGCGTTCATGCTTAACCCTTGTGTTGTCCTCCACGGTCAAAATCCAACAAAACCTTTAAATTTTTGTCCTTTTTTTAGACTCTTTGTTTTGTTTTCACTGACACCACCTTACTACTTCTAGTTTTACACTACTTTTTGGAATTATATTTGAGTTAGAAAAGCAGAAATTATTAATTATTTTGACTAAAAGTTAAGATCAGAGGAATGAGAGCGATCAATTGTATTTGCAAACAGTGTTTTTCTGTGGTAATTTTGGTTAAAAAGAAGTACTGGACCAGTTTCAAAGATTCTTGTTCCTTTAAGTCACTTCGACACAAAAACATATTAAAGTAGGGGCCAGGTTGAAAAAATACGGTAGTTACCCTCTAATGTCACTGCTGATGAGTAACAGGTCAGAGTGTCTGTTTGGGTCAAGGTCACTCACACACACATACACACACACACACACACACACACAGAAACACACACAAACACACACACACACTTCCCTGTTCTGATGATGTGTGTGTTTTTGTCAGAGGTGGAGGAATTATTCAGATTTTTTACTGGAGTAAACATATTAATACAAAGGCTATTCTCATAAACCATTCGTACATATAGCTATGAAAAGTAACACTGTAACTGTAATTGTATGCATTTGTCGACTATATTTAACTGGAAAAACCGCTATCATAGAATATAATGTTAATTATTGTGCATAACTTTGTAAGATATCAAATGAATCTGCTTATGAGAATGTGCTGCTCGCAAAAAAAAAGATTAAAAAAGCGCAGAAAGCAACAACAAAAAATCTCATCCAGCATCAGAAAAGCATTGAAAAAAGCACAAAAATATTAAAGTAACATCAAAGTGATTTATTTTTAGTGAATAATACCATATTCTGTTGTAGTTTTTATTGATGTACTTCATGTAAAGAAGTGACTAAAAGTATCATAGTACAGGTGTGTGTGTGTGTGTGTGTGTGTGTGTGTGTGTGTTTGTGTGTGTGTGTGTGTGTGTGTGTGTGTGTGTGTGTAAAAAGGGGAAGTAGTGTGTGTATATAAACTGATGCTGAACTCAATCTCATCATCATCTGATCTGATCATCAGAGACTCAACAGACCCAATTCTGTCCTTCATCTGAGCGGTGAGACACACATACACACACACACACACACACACACACACACAAACACACACACACTACACAAACTACTAAACTGCACAAACAATAAGTATCACAGTATAGGACACCTTTTCTATTATTATTTGTGAAATTTTGTCTTGAGATGCAAAGATTAACATGTTCATTTTTAAAGTGTATACATTTTGATATACATACTTATCATAAAGTACTTCAAAAACTGATTTCATGTAATGTCCATATACATTTACAGTTTTCTCCTGTATATTTTTTAAAACAGGATAAAATCAAATGAATTACAAATATAGACTGTCCATTGCAAAAGGTGTTCTATCATCTACATATATTATACTCGTAATGTAGAACGGCTTCTTGAGTGTTTTTTTATCTCACGTCTTTTAAACAGAATGCAGAAGAAGATCTGAAATTTATATTATTTTCATATAAATTATAAGGGCTGCAGATGTTATTATAATATCTTCTATTTTTACATAATTGAATTCAACATGTGGAATATTTTGTCCAAATGTGACCATTTGTATTCCCTGTGCAGAGTGACAGTGTCTCTGTGGGGCTTTATGATGACATCTTATAGGAATGTAACAATACACTCAACACATAATTGGATAGAATTCACAGTTTTAAGTTCTTTTATATATTGATTATGAACTGATTCACTGCGCATTTGTACATCCTACATTTCAACATTCATTCATTTTCCATTCATGTTTCCTTCATTAAATATGTTTCTCTGTCTGTGCAGTGACTTCAGTGAAACTTCCGGCTATAATGTTTTCATCAAAGAGGAAGTTTAACCAATTCAAGGGGCGATACCCGGAGAAGGTAATGCACCACTGAGAACATACACATTACACATTCAAAAAGAAGAAAGGTCCAAGGCACTCTTCTTGCAAAAAGTTATTATAATGGGTTATTACACACTGGTATATGTCAATGTTTTGAACGCATTATTCTTGAATTCTTGTGGGCAATGTGGTTGAAAAACTTTGAAAACGTATCAAGTTAGACCCGAGGACAACATGACGGTTAATCGATCAGTTGTTTGGTCAAAAAAATGGTTGAAAAAAGAAAGAAAGAAAAAAATTGTTCCTAAAGCCAGAGTACGTCTTCAAATGTCTCGTTTTGTCCACAACACAAACATATTCAGTTAACTTTCAAAGAGGAGAGAAGAAACTAGAACATATTTACATTTAAGAACCAAGAATCAGAGAATGTTAAAGTTAAAAAAGAATAATTCAAACCAATTAATCCATTATCATAATAGGTGGTGAATAATTTCATTGTTGACAACTACTCGATTAATTGATCCTCTTTGCCGCTCTACATCTAAAATTTGCTCCACGTTGATGATCTACAGCAATAATATGTGTTCACATGAAATCTTTCCGCTCTTTCTTTCATCCTTTCTTATTTAAATGTATCAATCTTTAGGTGTCAACCTCCAACCTCGTGGGTTTAGAAGAAGATTTTCCAGAGTTTGAGGCTTTTCCTGTTGTCCTCACACCCAGAGCACCGGTACCTGCATTCGACGGCAGTAAGATCCATTTCCTTTATACTTGTTGTATCTGTCTGATTCAATTCAATTTTATTTTATTTATTGTATCAAAGCATAAAAAGAGTTATCTTACAAAACTTTTCAGTCAGAATATGTCTAGACTACACTATAATTTACAAAGATCCAACAATTCCAGTAATTCCCCATAGACAAAGCATTTAGTGTGACAGTAGTGAGGAAAAACTCCTTTAGGAAAAAACCTGGGACAGGCTCTTGATGGGTGGTGTCTGTCGGTGCCCATTGGGGGGGGGGGGGTGAACAGTGGCAATAACAGTTACAATAATGATAATGAAACTATGACTAGAAATAATATTTGTGGCAGGTCAGGCTGGATGGCATAGCAGGGTGTAGCATGGGATAGCAGGGCACGGAAGGGTATAGCAGGGCGCGAAGCAGGACCCCGGTGACAACTTTAACCATGATTTAGGTCCCACCCTAATCCAAGGAAAACTTCTGGCAGAGACAACAAAAGGACACCGGGGAATAAGTTCCCCAGAGCTAGCTCAGTTAGTAACCCACATTTCTGGGGCATAAATGCACTCAGAGGGAAAGAGAGAGGAGAGAGGAGCTCAGTGTGTCAAAGAAAGTCCCCCGGTAGTCCAAAACTATTACAGCATAACTGAGAGCTGGTCCAAGGCAACCCTGAGCCAGTTCTATAAGAGTTGGTAGATGAATCTGACGACTGTGAAGAGGGGAGAATATAGATGATGATAATAAAAAACGTCTCTGATCAGTGTTCAATCCACATGCAAATATGACGTACTCTCACTTTCTTCATTTTCTCTCAGCAAATCTGTCGGTGCAGAATGTTGACATGTGTCAGCAGATGAATAAATCGCAACACAACACAGGCTCATACGACAACCCCAACTTGGTGGTCCGCCGCGGTCAGGAGTTCCAGGTGAAAGTCACCTTCGACCGCCCGCTGGTGGAGACCGACGACTTCCAACTCGAGTTTCTGATTGGTGAGTTTGAATTCTGGGATAGAAGAGAGGTGTACAGGTTTTTCCTGTAAATTAACATGTAAAAAGAAATCTTTGAAATTGTTCCAGTATTGAGCTACAGCATTATGATCGGCAGCCGCAAACCATTACTGCTCTATAACCCTTTGTGAATTGTAAATTTCGTCCATTGAAAGTGCTGTTTGTGCCACTGACAAGCTCATATTATTATTATTATAACTGCCTGACAACATTGTGGAAAGGATCTCTACAGAGATACAATTCTTCTAAAAGAGAGGAATCCTCTTTATGTGGCGCAATCCCGGAATTGGAAAATTGGAATAAAGACTAACTGTCATGTGACTGGTCGTCATGCGACCAGCTGGCAGATTCGTAGGATATCATAGACATTTTTATAAATACGTTAGGATCTCATAGCAACCCAGTTAATTAGAGTGTTTTTAACTGTAACACCTGAACACTACATGTTGCATTTATGTAAGAGTGTGAATACTTACATAAACTTTGCTCTGGAGCTTACTTACTCCGTAGTTGTCTAACTTAGAAGTTAGACAACTTAACACACAGAGCTGCTGTGTGGCTCGATCAAAGGAACACATTTTTTACATTAGCAAGTACAGTATGCTCTAATGCTGTTTTGAGGCTTTTTTAATGCTTTTTTCAACTATCACTTTCAGGGGAGTCCCTTTCTTTCCTTTCATCACTAATACTCCTCCTCGTCCTCTTTCTCCAGGTGAAAACCCTACACCCAGTAGGGACTCCCTGGTGGCGGTAACCTTTAATTCCCGTAATGGAGGCTCGTGGACGGGTCGGATTGTGGAGAGTCAGGATGTAACTGTGACTCTGGGCATCACACCGACGCCCGACGCCATCGTTGGGAGGTTTCAAACGTACGTGGCCATCATGATGGGAACCGGAAAGCAGCGAACCAAGAGGGACGCCACCACCGACCTGTACATGCTGTTCAACGCCTGGTGTAAAGGTAGGAACTCCTCTCCTGTCACCTGAGAGTCAGTGTTTAGATGTGTCTCTTCTGTCTAGAAAAGCAAAGACTAATCAATTAGTTGTCAACTATTATGAGTTTCCATTTATTTAATCTTTATTTTAATTTGTCACAAATATTAACTAAATGAAATGCACACTATGTTTTTACTTTGATATATTTCCCTAAAAGCATTACTCTTGTGGTGGAGATTTGAAATAAAACTTCAGTCAACAAAGTCTTTAAAGGGCACCCACATAGCTCAGTGGGTAGAGTGGGTGCCCATATATAGTCTCTTAAGTCTTAAATCTTTGTGCAAAGTAGGTCCAGTACAACACAGGGGATTTTCAGAGAGCATGTTCTAGTGTGAACCACTTCGGAATATCAGGGAATAACAATTTACACATTTACTTTGAAACATTAGAGTTGAGAGCAGAAACTGTGTGAGCTAGATTCCAGAGCTCTTAATTTTACAAGTTTAGTGAGAGTTTTAGTTCAGGAGTTATTCAGGGAGATCAAGGATAACTTTTAAGTAAGTTCATCTATTTTCACAGAGATGCATTGTGGTTTTAATTGACATTGTCTGTAAATTATGTTTGATAAAGTTCTGTATTCTACGTTAAACCTCAAGAGAGAGTGAGAACAAAATATTTCTTTCAGAGCCTGTTAATGTTTGTGATAAACTAAAGGATGCAGTATTCCTTTTTTGTTTATACACTTATTGCACTGTTTAAGCTAAATAAAAAGCCTTAAAAACAGGGCTGTTTATTTTTTTTACAAAGACATGATGCAATACAAAACACACATACACATAACTCTTCTTAAATATTCCTTCAAGCAGCTTTAATGTTTCAGAGAAATTCATTTTGTTTCTGATAATGTGTAATGAAAACTCTCGGTCTGTCTCTCTTTGCAGATGATGCTGTGTTTCTTCCTAACGACGCAGAGCGGAATGAGTACGTCCTCAACGACCATGGTGTGATTTTTCAGGGTTCATTTGAGAATAAGGACTCTAAGGACTGGGTTTATGGACAGGTAAGTCTGGATCAACAGAGCACACTGCCACAATAAGCCTGAAAAGCCAGAAAATGTGGTGCATAAAAGTGATCGTCGCACATGAGTGCGTGTGCAGCTTATTAGAGGTGTATCACCCATATGTCCACAGCTAGCTTGAAAAACTGAGTGTTACTGGTTGTATAGACCCTTTAAAAAAGCCCAGTTAGTCTGATTGGTCAGTGTTTCCCCATCTAATCTCTCGAAGTCTCCTCACCATCATTGCAGCCGGAGAAAGTTGTAACAGCACTGGATAGCGACACTTGTTTACATATTCATTTGGAGTTATAGACCTATCTTTATTCAAGAGTGCATTCTTTTAATTTGAGAACATTTCTCACTGATATTAGGTTCAGATGTTGTAATAGTTTGCCTCAAAACCTTGCTCTTACACTCAAATAGTCACTGCTCGCGCTTGGATTTGCTCAGCTTGTGCTCAAACTTTCTGCTTGGACTCAGACACGTTGTTGATTGGAAAGATTCCCTGCTCTCAGCTTTGGCCTTTCTCCTCGCGCTCTCGGATTGTTTGTGTTACCACCATATCAAAATAGAAAACCAATAGAATTTGAGAATCACAATATATACATTGCTAGACATTTCTTTGTGGATTGAGTGTTTTGGACCTTGACTGCTCTATAATTAAAGAAGAAATCCTAATTTACAATATGGGAACTTTAAAGAAATACAAACAGCCCAGAGCATTTTTCCCTCCTATCTCAGAATGTATCTGTGTTTTCTTACTGCAGTTTGAGCGCGGCATTTTGGACGCTTGTATTTACATCCTGGATGCGTCTCAGATGCCGATTGGCGACCGAGGCAACATCATCAAAATAGTCAGGATGGGATCCGCAATGGTGAGAAAACATTTAGCAGTTTTAATTCAGCTAGCTTGGTCCAGAGTGAAATATCTCAACAGCTGTATGATGGATTCTTATAAATCTTGGTTCAGACATTTCTGATCACCCAGAAAATGAAGCAGATGATTCCCTGACCTTTCTCTTCCCCTCAGATTAACTCTCAGGACGACAATGGCGTGTGTGTTGGGAACTGGAGTGATGACTACTCGATGGGCAGGTCCCCGACATCTTGGACGGGCAGCTCACAGATCCTTCTGCAGTATGCTCAAACCAGAGTCCCGGTCTCCTACGCCCAGTGCTGGGTGTTTGCTGGAGTCTTCAACACCTGTAAGAGCATGCATTTTTTCCAGGATACACTTGTCAAGGTGCCGGGTCAAGACTTTCAGATAACTTCAAGTGTAGATGGCCTACTGGGCTAAGGCCACAACCGCATACAGTAGAGACCCAAAAAAAAGACAGAGGCTGCAAACAACTGCAAAGACACAGAACCACCAAAACACTGACTACAAAATGACTACAACTTATTTCAAAACAACCACAAACAGACCCAGGCCCACCAGAAAGATACAAAAAAACAACTACAAAGTGACTCAAATGACTACAAAAAGACTCTTCTCTACAACTGAAAAAAATTCAATGTTACAATATTAAAATTTTTGGAAATTGATCTTAATGCCTTGATTCAAAATATTTAGGAAAATCCAAACTTTTAAGGACACCAATTTTCTTTGTGAATGAATAATGTACTGTAAATAAATACATGGTATTTTCTTAAAATACAGGGGGCATAAGTATACACACCCATATGTTAAATTCCCATAGAGGCCAGCACATTTTTCTTTTTAAAAGGTCAGTTATTTAATGGATCAGGATACTATGCATCTTGATAAAGTTCCCTTGGCCTTTGGAAATAAAATCTCCCCCAACTCCCCCATCATCACATACCCTTCACCTTACATAGAGATAGGCATGGGTAACTTTGCATGAGATCATCTCTCAATGCAAATCCCACCAGCTATTAAGCCTACTTAAACTTAAATAAAACCATGCAGATCTCTATGTATGGTGAAGGGTATGTGATGATGTGGGGGGCTATTTTAATTCCAAAGGCCAAGTGAACTTTATCAGGATGCATGGTATCCTGATACATGATCATGATCAATCATCCACTTTGTGTATACAGTACAAGCCAAAAGTTTGGAACCACTTTCTCATTCAATGCCTTTTCTTTATTTCATGACTATTTACATTGTAGATTATGACTGAAGACATCAAAACTATGAATGATCGCATGTGAAATTATGTACTTAACAAAAAAGTGTGAAATAACTTAAAACATGTCTTATGTTCGAGTTTCTTCGAAGTAGCCACCCTTTCCTCTTATTAATGCTTTGCACACTCTTTGCATTCTCTTGATGAATTTCAAGAGGTAGTCACCTGAAATGGTTTCCCAACAGTCTTGAAGGAGTTCCCAGAGATGCTTAGCACTTGTTGGCCCTTTTGCCTTCACTCTGCAGTCCAGCTCTCTGCAAACCATCCCATAGGGTTCAGGCATGAATGTGTGAAAAAGTGACACGCCATTAACGATTTGATATTTGTTGATAGCATGAAATATTCGATAATTAGAATATTTCAAATCTCTGCAGTCCTACGCGCCCTTGGCATCCCAGCGCGAACCATCACCAACTTCAATTCAGCTCACGACAGCAACGGCAACCTGAAGACCGAGCTCATCTGCCTGCCTGATGGCTCGCCCGACAGAGAGAACACCAGGGACTCCATCTGGTCAGTCATGCCTGTTGCTAGGAGATCGCCAGGCCAGAAACTAGACTTTATATGCTCCAATCACTCAAATTTCTACTTAAGTAAATACTGAAGTACTTTGGTAGTTTCCACCACACAGACACAAAATGTCTACAACGAGATGCAAAGAGACACAAAGACAGAAAGACCATTTTTCCTTTCCCGAGCCACATGAACCAGCTCTAACTCGGTAAATACCTTAAATTTGTATTTCAGTACAGTACTTGAGTAAATGATCCTTCCACCACTGGAGAGAACCTATCTTTATTCAAGAGTGCATTCTTTCAAACAAGTAGCTCGCGAGCTACCGGTAGCTCACAAACAGGTTTCCAGTAGCTTGCCAACAGGTTGACAAACTGATACACAAAATTACCAGGATATTGAAAGTGAGAGAGCTGACTTTGTGGGCCGTAGATGTGTCATTTTTTCTTGGACCCTGATGGGAATATTTTCACTGATGTAGTTAACTATGTGGGCTAAAATAAGTGTAAAATAGTCACAAACCTGGATGTGAAGGTAAGATTTATCATAAGCTTTGGGTATCGCAATTTCATCAAACATTAGCTTCATTCAGCTTATGTGTGTTATGTAACTAAATGTAGTTAATGTGATGCGAGTAGCTCTTGGCCACTTTTGTTTTTTGAAGTAGCCGTTAGATGAAGACAGGTTGGAGAGCCCTGCCTAAGATGGTGTGAATACTGTAGTTTCTTTACTGTGTAAGGTCTGTGACAATGACGGATGGGAGGGTAATCAGATATAACATTATGGTATTACAATGTGTGTAATCTGTGGTTTGGCTAACTAAACACATGTACAAAAAGATGTACTGAAAGCACGTCTCTGTAGGAACTACCACTGCTGGAACGAGGTGTTCATTAAGCGCGACGACCTGCCGGCCGGCCTCGGAGGATGGCAGGCGGTGGACGCCACGCCCCAGGAGATGAGTGATGGTAGGACAGACAGACACAGAAAGAGAAAGACGGAGGGATCAACAGATAGCTAGATTTTAAACATGATGTTTGTTTTACAGGATATTTTCGCTGCGGTCCAGCTTCAATTATCGGCATCAAGGAAGGTTTTATCTCTCACCCGTATGACGGAAGGTTCATCTTCTCTGAGGTTAGTTTCCTTGTTTCTTTAAAGTGAAGTGAACAATGCGTTTTTTAAGCCTTTGTCTCTATGATGAATGTTTATGTATCTATTGCTGTTTTATATTTGTAAAAATATAATCATGATCAGATAATCATGGTGTGTTCTCTTCCTGTAGAAAGTTTTAAATGTTTGATGAGTGACCCTATACAACAACAATGTGCAACATCCTGCAACAATGTGACCCTATAGGGCAAATACCAGTTTGCTTCACCTAAAAGTGCGGTTTTGGGCACTGAAATGTATTTTTCTGTGTCTGAAAACATTACGGAACATTACATTACATCACACACTGTCCGTGTTTCCTCCAGGTGAACAGTGATGTTATCTACTCCAAGCGGGATCGCTACGGAACGCTGACTCCCTACAGGGTGGAAAGGGATTACATCGGAAAGGGTGTTTTCACCAAATCATTGGGCAGCGACTCACCAAACGACATCACACATACCTACAAGTACCCTATAGGTAACACACACACACGCACAAACACGTTTCAAATTAACAAAAAAAAAATGAGACTAGACTTATCTTATTGGTTTAAACGCTCAAGTGAGAATCAAGATCATTATTACATGGAAACACTACAATTTGTGTCCACAGGGGACGCCAAAATTTACACAAAATGTATAGTTTATTGTAGTTGCTTTAATGGCACGGTTAGTAATGTTGATAAGCTAGCAAGACGTGAAAGTAGTATCTCCCCTCCCCACGCCCACACAGATATCAAAGTAATGTGGATGGTTCCCAACAACGCTCAAGTTAAATAAATAATCAGTTCCCTATTATAATCATATCACTATCAAATTGATACTTTTAACCTTGCACAAAAATGTTGTTGCACTATTTATAGATATTTTACTTTGATGTTTTTACCTTGCTTTTATGACCTTGACTGTAGCACTTTGAGATTTGTTTAAATGTAAAGTGCATTACAAATAAAATGTATTATTATTATTATTATTATTATTATTATTATTTGGGTGTTTTTTGACGAATTTTATAGCATTTGTAGAAAAGACAATTGGTAAAAGAACTTTTAAAAAAAGTGTAAAAAAGAGAGAAAAATGTCAATAAAACTGACTAAAATGTGAGCAAATGTCAAATAAAGTAAAAAAAAAAAAAAAAAGCTTTACATTTTTGGGAAAAGCTAGAAAAATTTCAAAAGGCTCTGAAAAAGTCAAAAAATTTTGAAAAAGTGACAAAATCATTTTGCGGTTAGTAACCGCATCAATGGCAACTTTCAACAGGTTATTTCCTCTATTGATTCAATATTTATTAAAGTACAAGTACTTTAAATTTGTGCAGCAGCTGTGTTTATAGGATACTGTGTCTTTAGTGTAACTTGATTTAAGGCTTGAGGGAGCTGGGAGACGTTGGAGTTGGTGGTGAAGTGATATCTGTCTGCAGATAGTCCAGAGGACAAAAGGACTAAGGCCCGGGCGGATGAATTGGGCCTACAGAGGGATGAATCTGAGCTGCCTGAGACCCCACTGTCTGTCATTATTACCACCAGTCAGGTAATACACCAGTCTATATGTCTGTCTTTCAGAACTAAACATTATGGGTGTCTTGAGTTCAATTCGAAAATTGATTGAAATTACCTTTTTTAATCAAAGACACAAAGAAACACAAACATAACACAGAGAAGGATCAGTGATTCCCTGTCATTGTTTCACTCTCCATCCCGGTCTACTTTCCATGTCTAGAATATACCGACATAGCGTAGAGTACCCGGCTGGTAGCATGCAGCTAAAGACACAAGGCAACAAAAGCTTAGTGGTAGTCAGCAGCTGCATTTTTCCCGACACCGGGGCCATCAGTGGAACGGGAAAACCCTCCTTCTTCCCTGTCTGACAACATTTTGCCTTCCCTGCGTTAAGTTATGGAACCAAACAACGAAAGTAAAGATTGGTTCTGACAGGACTCCAAGATGCTTTCAGGTGCACCTTGTAAACTGTTGTTGCAAAGCAGAGTTAAGATTTTAGTAATTTTACAGATTTTTCATGTAAACCCAAAATATCTTGCTCTTTAACAAAAAGGTCTATCTCTGTAGGGATCTTTTCAATAATGCTTTCAAGACACTGGGATAATAATCCCAGCATGTCAGTAGCAAAAACAGCATGTTTGTGGACAGAAACTGATGGTGCGCAAATGTCCATTAACGTTACATTGCATCTTAACGTGTTTCATGTTAATGTACTTCCACAAGAAGCTGCTGCTCACTCTGCAAAGTCTTAGCAATGCGTATTCTACTAATCTATTCAGTTAGCTAAACTTCAAATAAGCCTTTGGGATGTTTAACCTGGATGACCTATAATTTTCTAATGTTAAACTCAGATAAAACTGAAGTTATTGTTCTGGGGCCTAAGCACCTCTGTGACGCATTATCCAAAGAGATGGTTACTCTGGATGGCATCACCCTGGCCTCTAGCACCACTGTAAAGAATCTTGGAGTTATCTTTGATCAAGACATGTCCTTTAATTCTCACATTAAGCAAATATCAAGGGCCGTCTTTTTTTACCTACGAAATATTGCAAAAATTAGGAATAACCTGTCTAAAAATTATGCAGAAAAACTAGTACATGCATTTTTTACTTCTAGGCTGGATAACTGCAATTCTTTATTAATAGGCTGCTCGAAAAAGTCCATAAAGATTCTTCAGCTGATCCAGAATGTGGCAGCACGTGTTCTGACAGGAACCAGGAAAAGAGATCACATCTCTCCTGTTTTAGCTTCTCTGCATTGGCTTCCTGTAAAATCCAGAATAGAATTTAAAATCCTTCTTCTCACCTACAAAGCTGTTCATGGTCAGGCACCATCTTATCTTAAAGAGCTCATAGCACCTTATTACAACAACAGAGCACTGCGGTCCCAGAATGCAGGGTCACTTGTGGTTCCTAGAGTCTCCAAAAGTAGAATGGGAGCCAGAGCGTTCAGCTATCAGGCTCCTCTCCTGTGGAACCAGGTTCCAGTTTGGATTTAAGAGGCAGACACCATTTCCACATTTAAAAGTAGGCTTAAGACTTTCCTCTTTGATAAAGGTTATAGTTTAGGCTGGCTCAGGAGAGTCCTGAACCATCCCTTAGTTACGCTGCTATAGGCATAGAATGCCAGGGCACTTCCCAAGATGCACTGAGCACCTCTCTCCTCTTCCTTCTCTCCATCTATACGCAACTTCATCTCATTAACGAATGTTACTAACTCGACGTCTTCCCTTTCCTGGAGCCTGGAGCCTGGAGCCTGGAGCCTGGAGCCTGGAGCTCTCTCACCCCTCACCTCTCTCCTCCTATTGCTTCCTGCTGGTGTAGAATTCTCTGTTTCTCATCACCGACCAGTCAAGTCAGATGACCGCCCAACCTGAGCCATGGTTCTGCTTGAGGTTTCTGCCTCTTAGAAGGAGGTTTTTCCTCACCACTGTCACCTAGTGCTTGCTCTTAGTGGTAATTGTTGGGTTTCTGTAAATAACATCCATTGCGCAATGAGGTAACCGTTGTTGTGATTTCCCGCTATATAAATAAAATTGTAATGAAACTGAATTCTCTATTGTAGCATCAATAAATCTGTGATTGACCTCAACGTCTGTTGAACGTGCATTTACCATAAAATCTTTGAGCCTGGCTCAACCTAGTTGCTCGTCCTCAGCCTGGCTTGGCCTTCGTGAAACGCACCAAGCCAAGATGCACAGATTAGACTTGGTCAAGCCTCGCTTTATTAGTTTTCCTGGATTTGTAAATTCTGCTTTTGTTAAACAACCTTCAGGTTGAAAAGAAATTCTATGTATCTCTTTATGTACTAATTCAATGTACTTGTACTCTCCTCCCTTCTCTCCAGGTCGACCTGGGTCAGGATGTCATCGCACAGGTGGATTTCTACAACCAGAGTGATGTCCCCACAACCATCCAAGCCAACTTGACCGGGTCTGTCATCTTCTACACCGGAATCAGAGCCAATCACTTGAAAGATCACAAATTCACCATCACCGTGCCAGCCAATCAGAGTAGGCGATGTCAGAAAGGAAATAGTATTTGCAGTTATTAGAGATAACATCTGTTACAATCTGCGTGTTTGTGTGTTTGCAGTGAAGAGTGAGATAGTGAAGATCCGAGCTGACGAGTACGTTCCATTGTTGGGCACTCAGCGTTGTCTGCAATTTATTGTGACTGGACAGGCTGAGGACGAAGCAGTGACTGCCATCAAGGTGCTCATGCTGCAGATCCCGACGCTCACCGTTACGGTAAGACTTGTGTTAGGGTGAAAAATCAGCCACTTTCCTTCCTTAAGATTTAGCTTGGTTTACGTTATTTTGTTGACTCTAGACTCTAGAGTTAAAATATACTAAAATATTGTGCTAAAGTAAAAGTAACAATACTTTCATGAAATGTATTCAAGTACAAGTGAACTTGCCTATGTGAAACATTACTCAAGTAAAAGTAATAAGTGGTTCATTTAAAATGTATTTTAAGTAAAAGTTACATAGTTACATTAAAAAAATAAACCAAACTGGGCGGGGGGGGATCTCTTCCATTTAGTGAAAATAGATCAGTAGGTCATAAATATGAAAATTATTTTATTTTTAATTTTAAAAAAATCTATACAAATGTATTAACATATACAGTATTTAGCCAGTGTCCTACTAATGTTTTCTTACGGGTTGCTAGTGCTAGAAACAATTTTGTACTGCCCCAAAACATGTGGGTTTGCTAAATGGCAATTGGCTGTTAATCATGAAAACTTTAATACCAATGCACAAATACTTACTAAAACATAAATACTTACCAAAATATTAACACAATGTTAATTGTGTCACCCATTTTTTATTCCGTCTTAGTCTTGTGCCAAATGTCCTTGTTAGTTTGAATCCTATTTAGTCACTGACATATGTTTGTTGTTAGTCAAGTTTTATTCGACTATCAGAATCGTCATTTCAGTGTAGTTAGTCAAAAGAGAACTCAAGGTATCTTGGTCAAGCTTAAGTCAAAACATTTTAGTCTTTTATATATAAGGCTCTACAGCACCTTGTTACAAAGACACGTGTTAGATAAGAGCCAGGGCTCCAGGGCTCTACAGCATCTTGTTACACAGACACATGTTAGATAAGACCCAGGGTTCCTGGGCTCAACAGCACCATGTTACACAGACACATGTTAGATAAGAGCCAGCGCTCCTGGGCTCTACAGCACCTTGTTACACAGACACATGTTAGATAAGAGCCAGGGCTCATGGACTCTACAGACCCTTGTTACACAGACACATGTTAGATAAGAGCCAGGGCTCCTGGGCTCTTCAACACCTTGTTACACAGACACTTGTTAGATAAGATCTCATGATGAAAAATTCAAGAAATTGTAGACAAAAATGAAGAGAGATTTAGTTAGTAGATTGAGTTTTTATTTTATACAAAACATTTTAGTCTCGTCTTTTTTCGTCAACAATAATGCATGTTAAGTTAGTCTTAGTCAGTGTTTTTGGACAATAGTGCAGTCTCGTCATCGTCTCGTCTTCGTCATGGAAAATATTGACGAGCATATTTAGTTTTGTCTCGTCACAAAACATTAACACTACCTCAGATTAGATGTGGAGTTTTGAGTATTGAATTCTGCCGGTTCAGTCACCTTTGGCAAGCACCTCCGGCATTGAGTTATGATAATATTGGCCCTCTGGAATTCAAATGAAGTGTTGCCAATGATTTTAGTCGTTTTGGTCAGCAGAATTTAAAGTTTCAGCTAGCATTTCTCCTTAAACACTCTCTGAACAGTCATCGCTCCCCTGATCCACCTCCATCTCGTTCTCAATCTCCTACAGAAAGGCGCCTGGTAGGAAGTCTAGATGCTGATTCGTCACTGTAGTGGTTCCGTGCGGGAAAATATATATTTTTTGTTTTACTTAGGAACGGATGGAATTTGTATTGTAGCAAAATACAATACTTTACTCAAAATGTGAGCAAGTACATTTTAAATTATCAATTTTAACCTCTTGAAAAATACAAAATACACAACAAAACAAAAATACTACTGCTGAATGTATTTCTTACTTTCCACCTCGGTTGTCTGTGTTGTTTTTTTCTGGGCGATGTAATAAATCTTTGGTTACGTTAGCGCAGCATCATTAAAACCATAAGGAAAGTGGCATTATTTTTTACAGGAGATGCTCTTGACTTGTGTTGTTTTTGCTCTTGTTTTTCTACTACATCTTCTTCTGTGTTTCCAGCTGAGTGGCTCGCCCTTGGTGCAGCAGGAGATGTTTGTCAGCGTTACCTTCACCAACCCCTTCGACTTTGCCCTGAAGTCCTGTAGCCTGTCCATGGAAGGAGCCGGAGTCATGAGCGAGAAGACACATTTTTACAGGTACACACACACACACACACACACATAGGCACGGAAAGTGGGTGTGCTAGGGAGGCTGGAGCACCCCCTGCCACCCCAGCTTTAAAACTGTGATGACAATAAAATGATAGCTTCTAAATATCTCTGGTTGATCTTTCTGTTCCACAGCATTTAATGCCATGTTTGGGGAGTGTGGGATAAAGAGAGAGATATATTATATATATATATATATATATATCAACTGCTGGTTCCACAAGGTCTTTCTCAGCTCTTCACCACCTGAAAACCTGGCTCTGTATACGTTACTGATACTATAGCACTATCACTCTGTGGACTTTCACACATGGCACTCCTTCACGTCCCCAAAGACATTTAGGATGAACTGATATTCATAGTCACATGGCAGAGTTTATCAGATTTAGATAGGCTTAGTTTTTTCATGGTTGGTTTATGTACTTTGCTGTGCGGGTCCTGTTGGGACAAGCTTAACATGGTTTAACGTCATGGCCGACTGCGTACGGGTGACGGGACCGTTTTCTCCACTTAAGAGAAAACGTGTTCTCCACTAATAAATTGCAAGCATTAAATCTTCATAAACACAGTCATGCAGCACACCATTTTAAAGCGTAAAGTCTGATGATTTGATTAAGCCCACACAAAAAGCATAGGACGACTTATAGCAGTGATAATCCTGTTATGAAGTGAAGAAATACAGAAAGATTCTGCACCGCAAGTGTCTAAAGTTGAGTTGAGCAAAGTTTTCTCAATTTTCCAGACTGACTGACAGTTATTTCTTAAAGTGATAATGGCTCGTTTCTCTTTACTTAGCTCATTGGTTCATGCCATTATGTGAATTCTAACAGTCGCCCAATAGGGCTGTCGGCTGTGTATCAACCTGACATCTGCACAACACAACTGATGGTCCCAACTCCATTAATAAGGCAAGAAATTCCGCTAATTAACCACTTCAGGTGACTAACATAATAAAGCCCTTTGAGAGTACACCTTGGGTTTGCAGAACTATCAAAATATGTTGTGGCTGTTTGGCTTGTGTGTATTAATACCCGTACACCTGTGTGTGTTTTAGAGTCATTGAGCCTCAGGCTTCCATCTCCTGGAAGGAGTCTTTCAACCCTCGGCTGGATGGAAATCGAAGCCTTGTAGCGGTGATGGACAGCAGCAATCTCTGTGAGGTAACCTCCACACCTTCCTCTCTCATATTACCAGCAGTATAAAAGTAAAGTAGGATACATTAACAATAAACTTGCCTCACACTTCAACAAAGAAAACCCTGCTAAACACAGTTTTCAGATAATAGGAAACAGAACAGTAATTAACTGCAATGCAAAATATATTTCTCACAGCAACAAGTGCTCCAGTGAGTTCATTATGTTTCTAATTCGTAATCTCAACAAAGAACACAGTTGGCATAAAATGTGTGTTTAATGTATACATCTATTTACCAAATGGAATGACAGCGATTGGCAGAACAGGCAGCAAAGTGACAGTGCTCTAATCCAATGGAAATCTAATCTGTCAGATAGATGGCATTCTAGCCAAATGAATTGGGGGGCCCAATAATATCTCAAGGGCTGTGGGTGCCACCCTTGCCCACCCTAGAGCACCACTGCTGCACACTGCTGCGCAGACACAGTTCTGTTGAGCACAAATTTAAAGTACTTTTACTTTAAGTATTTTCAATTTCATGCTGCTTTGTACTTCTTCTCCACTACATCTCAGAGAGAAATACACTTGCCCTGTTGTGTTTTTTCAGTTGAGGGGAGTTGCTCGTGTTGACATCACGACCTGAGATGATTGGTCCACAGAGCTGTGTCCCCCGCCCCGCTCCATTTCTACTACGCCTCCACCAATCACAGCAGCTTCCAACTGAGCCGGCAGAGCCGATAAACCACGCAATCAATGTCTTTAATGATTTTATTTCTTGTTTAATATCAATTTACACAAATCATTGGAAATACCAAACTTTGATAGTTTTGCTCCACAGACCGAGGCAGGATGTGACATTTTAAAATGAGTTTAGTTTAGTTAAAGGTCATTTAGAGGAATGTGAATAGATCCTATTTTAATATAAAATGGGTTTAGTGGGGAAATTAATGAAATTTGAGAAATTATTGCTAAAATTAAATTTAAGAACTAAAATGTAATCATTAATCAATGCTTTTTAATCGAATGTCTCAGAAAGTCTCTTCTCACACTGATATAAAAAATCTGTTTAATCATCATGTTAATGTTTGGATGAAAAAAATTGTATGTGATTGTACTGTAGTCTTTCTTTTCTTTTCACTGCCATACCTTTTCTACTAACAATAAAAGCATTTTCAAAACCACAGAAGGTGTCACAGAACATTTTTCAAAATCCATCACAATCGTTGATGACAGGACAAACTGCAGTTCAGTTTCAGTATTTTTGCTCAGTCGCTCCACTCTTTGCAAGGATGCAGATCACCACAGCGGACTCGCAGTGTGTGAGCCAGATTGTGTGGATTTGAGGGTCAGGGTCCTACGATTACATTTACAATTATTCCCTTTTTGCCAAATTATTGTTTATTACAATGCTTTGACAAGCTTATGGACATAGTTGCTGTTAGTTTTTACGGGACAGTTTTAAGAACAATAAAATTGTGGGGGGTTGGGGGGGTTAGAAGGTTAAAAGCAAATCAGACGGATCACACGAGGAAATAAACTAGAATGCCCAATTCAAATTACTGCGCTATGCCGCTACCAATGGCTGAGGCTACATTTCGTGGCCGGCTATTTTCATAAAAGGCCATTTCAACCTCTCCGTTGTCAGACATAACATCAGTTTTTAGAAAAGTGTTCAGTTACACGTCCCTGTGTGTCAATGCCGTCAACAGCATGCAAAACCTGTAGGTGGCAGTGTAACGAGAAGCTCAAGCCCACGTTAGCCAATCAGAATCCTGAAAAAAAACAGCAACAAATCACTTCCTCTCTCATTCCTTCTTCGGGTGCCTAAACCTCCGTCTGTCTCATTTCACATCCAAACAAAGATTTCCAAAATCTCCACTCTGGCCTCAAATTCTCGGTTTGTGTGTGAACGAAGGGAAATGTCCCTGTTTTTCAAAATAACCATGTATGTGTAAACAGGGCCTGAGACAAAGATCTGGCCAGCAGAGAGTGGTTGCTATGGTGTAGCAGTAGGCTCGTTCGAGATGAGCCAGATCTGCGCAGAATCGATCACCGGCGATCGGCGCCCGTTGCATGCCGGTT
>NC_048430.1:11134124-11137010 GCF_013103735.1 Etheostoma cragini
GTCCCCGCCCCCGCTGCTGCCGCCTGCTCTCGTCCACTTTACAGGCGAGGCGCAGTTCATCTCGAACGAGCCTATTGATAAGTAGATAGGTTGCAGTTGGGGAGCTGGGAGCAGGTGAATCAGTTTAGCAGCAATCAGGAGCCATAAGATTGAGGGAATCACCACGGCAACAACACAGAAAACACAATTACTTGTAACCACAAACTTTAACTTCAGATGTGAAAGTGAAATTTGATCAGAATATGTTCTCCACCACTGGGTATTACATCATAATCATCATTTCGGTCAGGATTTAGAAAGCACCCTAGCACAGAGACAGTACTGGTGAAAATGACTAATGACCTCCAACTGCTGCAGATAAAGGACTCTATCTCTGTACTTGTTTTGCTAGATCTTACTGCTGCATTCTACATCATTGACCATACCATCCTGTTACGAAGACTGGAACATTTAGTTGGCATTAAAGGACTCAAAGTTGGTTTGAGTCATAGTTATCTGATTGATCTCAGTTTGTTAATGTTAACGATAAATCCTCCAAGTACGCTAAAGTTAGCCATGGCGTTCCACAAGGCTCAGTGGTTGTACCAGTTCTATTGATCAAAGTGATCCAAATCCTACAGAAAAGTTCAGAAAAACCCAAACTAAAGGTTTGATCCAGATCAAAACCAAGATTGGATTATGTGATCTAATCCGATTATGTAATCCGTTTTTTCTTTTGAAAAACCCATTTTCAACATTTGATCCAATCCGTTATCCAAAATCCTAGTGGATTACTTTTGAAAAACTGGTCCCTGGGGTTCAAATCCAAGATAATCCCTGAAGGCAAGATTTGAAGAGAACCAAATCTGTGAGAACTCTGTTTTACGTTGCTCGTTTATAGATTTATTAAGTGTGATGGAAAAGAAAGTGTCATCGGCATGGTAAATTCATCAAAATTTGATTATCCCTTTTTAATGGCATAAACAAGTCTGTGTTTTGGTAAAAATATTTTGGGTCAAATGTTTCCTGTTGTCACATGATATCGGACAGCTGAATCCATCAGTGGAGTCATGAAAAGACCACATGCCAATCTACTTGAGCCTTTCAATTCAAATGTGCAAGTTCATTACAATTCTGCTGTCACTTTTGACTGAAAAATTCAAGTTTTAATGTTTTGTAAAATTGTTTGCGTCAAAAGTAATCTGTCGTCCAACGCAATCAGAAAGCTCAATCTGGCAGTGTAGCCATAAAAACACCACATGCCAACCAAGCCACTTGACCGTTGGTCAGTTTGGGTTCAGGAGGTAGACACCTTATCCACACTTAAGATTAGGTTTACGACTTTCCTCTTTGATAAAGTTTATAGTTAGGGCTGGCTCAGGTGAGTCCTGAACCATCCATTAGTCATGCTGCTATAGGCCTAGACTGCCGGGGGACTTCCCATGATGCACTGAGCTTGTCTCTCCTCCTCTCCATCTGTATGCAACGGCATCCCATTAATGCATGTTACTAACTCAACTCCTTCCCTTTCCCGTATTCTTGTGCTCTCTCGCCCCTCTCCTTTCTCCTCCTATCAATTTCTTCTAGTGTTTCTGGCTCTGGAGCTGTGGAGTCTGGATCTATCGTTGCGAGTCACCTGCAGCCTCTATGTTCCTGCTCTGTATGTCTTTCTCTCTGTCTGTCTCTTCTCTGTCTGTCTTAAAACTCTGTTTTACTTAGCTTGCTTATACATTTATTGAGTGTAATGGAAAAGGGAGTGTCATCGGTGTGGCAAATTCATCACAATTATATTATCATTTTTTACTTGCAAAATCAAGTCTGTGTTTTGGTAAAATTGTTTTGTGATAAATGTTTCCTGTTGTCTAATGATATCGGAAAGCTGAATCCGGCATTGGAGCCATGAAAAGACCCCATGCCAATCTACTTGACCATAGCCTTTCAAGTCAGTGACAGATCCAAGCTGCATTTCCTTGATGGAAAATTGCTTAAACTCTGTTTTACGTGGCTTGTTGCACTAGGGGTATGATTCTTGCTAGAAAGCTGACTCGAGTTGATTACAGTTACAACATGTGCAACTTCCTTACGATTCAGTTGTCTTTTTTGACTGAAGATTCAAGGTCAAATTATGGTAAAATAGTTTTTGTCAAAAGTATTCTGTCGTCCAATAAAATCAGAAAGCTCAATCTGGCAGTGGAGCCATAAAAAACACCACATGCCAAACAAACTACTTGACCATTGCTGTTCAGAAAGACTAGACAGTTGCTACGATTTGGAATCAATTCAGCGTTAAATCCAAAGCAGGCAGATTAATATCATACTTATGACAACTAGCAGAGGTAAGTTAGCTCACCCAACATAACAAAACACATTTGTTTCAATTAGTATAATTCACTAACTTGAAAATTTGGAACATGCATGTGCAGGAGACATATTGGTAACCCTTCCTTTTACAGTCCCTTAATTACTAGGTATTTACCTGGAAAATATATGGTAAGTTATAGTGGTTAATTGGTAATTACCACAGGTAACAAGTATGTAAATGCACAGAAACTACAAACTAATTACTAGGTTTTTACCTGGTAAATATATGATAAGTTATAGTGGTTAATTGGTAATTACCACAGGTAACAAGTATGTAAATGCACAGAAACTACAAACTAATTACTAGGTATTTACCTGGTAAATATATGGTAAGTTGTAGTGGTTAATTGGTAATTACCACAGGTAACAAGTATGTAAATGCACAGAAACTACAAACTAATTACTAGGTATTTACCTGATAAATATATGGTAAATGATAGTGTATTTGTGTGTAATTACTAAAGGTGATTCTTCTGTGACATCAATAATGTAATACAATAAAACACATGACTGATTCATTATTGAATATGATTGAATATGGTTTAA
>NC_048430.1:11137110-11142298 GCF_013103735.1 Etheostoma cragini
TCTTCTGTGACATCAATAATGTAATACAATAAAACACATGACTGATTCATTATTGAATATGATTGAATATGGTTTAATATGGCAGATGTATATGGAGTTGTGGATTGTGTGTGTTGGCAGTAACCTTAGCCTTATACTTTTAACACATACGGGCACTGCATTGAAAATAACATTCTTATATTAAGGAAATGTCATATGTACATACAAATGTAATTTAGTTGTGAGCCTTCTTTTTTTTATTATATGAGTCACCTCTTTTTCCAAATGCTGTGTGGGGTTTCTTCTTCTTCTTCTTCTGCTTTCTCTTCCTGTTCCCTCTTTCAGAAGAGGAGTCCGACTCAGAGTCAGATGTTGAAGAGTCTGAAGAATCCATAACCGTCTTTTTGTGAGACCCTTAAACAGAGTAACAAAGGTTTTTACAAATCAAGCAAGCGACCCAGGTTTAAGGTTTAACTGAGAAAGAGAGACAACACCCAGAACAACAAACAATCCACAGGACCTCACGGGACGTAACACTGTGGAGAAAAGCCTTCTGTGTTGGTTATGGGAGGACCACGGTCTGGATACCTTTTGAAGTTGTTGAGGGTCCAGTCTTTACTAGGTTGCAAGCTTTCTCCCTAAGGAAATCCCGCTCTTCTTTTAGAAGCCGGTTCTCCTCTTTCAGAAGCCCGTTTTCCTCTTTCAATAATTTAAAATCCTCCCGGAACTTATCCATGGTTGGAGCTGTGGCTTTCTGTTGAATCTCTACAACTATAATAGATGCAAACAGAAATATATTTAATGTTTAAGTATTTCTTTTTCATTTTACCGTTAACTTTAATTAAACACAACTTGCACAACTTGTTCTATTTCAATTGCACTGCAGAGCTTTGTAGTAATCAGGCATCCATATGGGACAGGCCTTTAATTCCTATTGCACTAAAATAATATAGGCTACTATGAAACAGTTTTTTTATTTCAAACAGAATATTATTTGTGTTAAAAATTTCCAATAATAATATCAAATACACGTCATTCATTTGATCTAGCTCCGACAGACAGCTTATGCGCTTTTATTTTGAAGGCAGCAACGTAACAAATACAACAGTAGGATGAGAGAAGTGTAGCAAGTTAGCAGAGAGCGATGGACTTCACATGACAGGATTCAGAAATTTGATTCATTTTTATGAAAAGCTGTTTTGATTCTTTTGATCAGTGGACCCTTACAGACTGAAGGAAGATAAATAATCAGGAACGGACACATTCGGACTTAACGAGGCTTCAAAGGTAGCGTGAATTTTCCTCTCTTGTACCTGCACGTTACAGCAGTAACTTAAATCTATAAGAATTAGACTTTGGGGTTGTTTCCGTTAAATGAACTGAACAACTGAAGTGTGGAGAATTTAACCGATCTAACGATGTGCAGCATGTCCATACTGACACACTGATTAAACATTCGTATTTGTATTAACGATCTAAGCAGCTTAGAAACAGCTAAAGGGGCGTTTTGGAGGTTTGCACACTGTAATTCGTGCTGTTATACATGTTGTAGGTTGTTTACTGCAAATGTTGCTGACGTTAGCCCGATAGTTAAGTTATGCTAGCAAATAAACAAGTTTTTGCAGAGCTGTGACTGAGCAATCACACTAACTGTAAAACCGTAACGTTACAGTGAAAAAAACAACTTGTAAGAGTGACAGTTGGTGGAACACTAAACATTTGATTTGGCTTATTAAATTCTTTACTAAAGTTATGTAATTTTAAGTTAACGTTACCTTCATTATCCAACTGAACCGGCTCATCACCTGGGGGGCTTCTGCTCTTATTGGTTCGTCTGGTAACTCGCGTCCTTGGCATGACTCTGTGTTTAAAAATATTGAAAATGATAAAAAGAAATTAAACAATAAAAATATTATAGCTAAAACATTTAAGTTATTTGTCTGAAATTAGAACTTGGGTTATAACGATAGACTGTAGGATGTAACCCGATATAACGTACCTTCTCTCAGTAGATAACCTCAGCGCTCTTTCTGCAGCCCCCGCGATATTCAGACTCTTCCGGTTTGACGCATTTCCGGTCTTTGCGCGGGCATTTGCTTCAGTGATTGCGGCGCTACGACAGTGTGAGTGTAATTAATTTATACATATCTATAATATACATGTTAAAATTTAAGAGACACAAGAGTAGGCTACTACAGCTACATCTAATGTTACGTCTCTTATAGTCTGTATTTGTCAGAAATATGACACTGACAAGAACATTACTTCAGAGGACAGCACAAAGGGGTAAAAGATTAATAAAATGGCTACAGAGGGAGAGGCTGTTGTCAAGTAAAAAACGATGCCCTGTGTGCAACAGCAGAATGAAACTCAAAAGAACCAACACGACCAAGGATGGATATAGGTGGTAAGAGCCAAGCATCACTGCCACACAGGCTACACCTGGATCAATGTGCCATTAGAATATACAGTGTGTAGACTGGGGGACAAGTGACAGTAAGCACAACTATGGGTCAGTGATACTGTATTGTAGCATCCTGAGTTAGAAAGGATGTTATGTTACATAACAAACATATTTCACAAGTCAAACACCCAATTTGAATCAGATTTAAATATTTCACATACTAAAGAGAAAGCACAAAGCCTTTAGAACATCACCTGGGAAAATCTAGCTTATGATGATGCCTACAGGTGACAGACTCAATACCGTTACTGCATGGAAAGGTTATGTGACCAAGAACTCACTACAACTATTCTGCATAATGTTAATCTGTCCAAATACTTTGAGTACAAAAAGTGCTAATCTCATCATGTATGGATGTAAGTACCTAAAAACTGAAGCTGACAGTGTGTACTTTAACCTCAAGGCCACGGAATCCTTTCACACTGATGGTGTTGAAGTACAGAAACAAAACATAGACTTACATTACTCATTCTAAGTTTAATGTTCAACAATGATAACCCAGTACTTTATTACAGTCTGACAAACTATGCAATGTTGGATGTTTACAGATTATGTCATATGTTACAGGAGCTGTAGAAAGGCAAACCACAGGGGAAGGGGCATCACACGATCCATCAGAGAGGGCTCAATATTCTCCAGGTCACACATTACGTTAGCATCATGGATGAAGATTATGCACAGGTTGGGAGCTCTCTCTTTTTCTCTGTCTCTGTCTCATGCTCGTTCTTTGTTTTGGTTACACTGTAACAATGTCCTGCAATGTTGCCTAATATTACTGATTTAGTCAATCCACATTGCTGGTTTGTTGATAGGTAATTTAATTATTATGTTTAAACATTGTAGTATTATTACAAGGCTATGAGGGTATTAACTGGTAATATGTTGATATTAGTTGTCATGTTCAGTAGTTTTTTCTCAGTTTGTCGCAGGGTTTGAGGAAGAGACAAGTGGACATGATCGAGGATGGAGTATGTGGGAGCAGCCAATCATTGACCAGGGTGACTACACTGTTAAGAGAAATCTGTGGTAAAGCAGTCAGGCGACTGGAGATTAGACGGAAAATGTGTACAGGAGGGAGGAGAGCTTTTGTTGCCATAGATGAGAGCAAATTCAGACACAAAAGAAAGGTAAAGTCTGGTTTTGTAAATAAAATGGTAATGACTGTTTTAAAAAAAAAAAAAAAGTACAATGCATCTTGTAGGTGGACAACCATTAAGCAAGACATTTTACTTATTTTCAGTATGGACGTGGACGACATGGACACACCTGGAGAAGACGGTCTTGGGTCTTTGGAATGGTGGAAGTCAGGGGATGCCAAAGACGCCCCATCTTAAAGCTTGTAAAATATCGTTCCAGGAAGCGACTGCTCCCAATTATCCAGAAGTACATTAGACCTGGTAGTAAAGTGATAAGTGATAGCTGGAGTGCCTACAACAGGTTATCACGTCATGGTTACATTCATTATCAAGTGAATCACAGGAGACATTTTGTCCACCCTGGGAGTGGTGCTCACACGCAGCATATTGAACGGGCGTGGCGAAATTATAAAGAGGACATTTACAGATACAGAGGAAACCTGACAGAAAAGGCATTAAAAATGAACTTGAGGTTCATTGAGTGGAGCCACTGGCTTGGAAAGGAGCACAAGAAGGGTATTCTTGGACGCCTTTGCAAAGACATCAGAGCGTGCTACCACTTTAAGTGATGCTGATGGGGTAAATACCGCAGATTTTCTATCGTGTGATTAATAGTTTCAGTCTATTTAAAAAAGAAATAAAATGAAAAATAGACTCAGAGGCCACATTACAAACCTATCACAAATTATAAAGTATGGTCTGATGTTAAGTTTGTAAATATCTCTTTATTTAAATTCTTTTTGATACCATGTAAAAGATAAAGGTAAAAAGCTTCCTTTTACAGTATATTTTCAGCTTTCTTAATGAGTAAATACTGTTGTTCTACATAGTAACTGTAGCTGCCGAAAAACTGGAGGAAAATCTATGACAGATTATAGGGTAAGATCCCGGTAATACCATGGAAATAAACAAGGCTTCCTTTTACAGTACAGTTTCACTTTACTTACTGAGAATGTTTTAGTTAAGTTTCAGAACACACATGGTAAAAGTTTGTGATTTCATCTATGTATAAACAGTAGCAAAAGATGTGGTAAGGGTCTGGTAATACCATGGAAATAAACAAGGCTTCCTTTTACAGTACAGTTTCACTTTACTTAATGAGAATGTTTTAGTTAAGTTGCAGAGCACACATGGTAAACGTTTGTGATTTCATCAATGTATAAACAGTAGCAAAAGATGTGGTAAGAGTCTGGTAATACCATGGAAATAAACAAGGCTTCCTTTTACAGTACAGTTGCACTTTACTTACTGAGTAAATTGTAAAAACACCTTCAAGAACATACCCAGTATGTGCCATTACACTAGGAAAAACTGTTCCTGCGGGGTAGTTACCAGGTAAGTGTAAGGTAAATAATTTCATAAACCCTCTATTAATGCCATGAAGAACAACTATGTAAGACATGGTAATTTATTGGAAACTACGTCTTAATTTCAAGATAGTAATAAATAAACATGGGCTGTTACCAACATAACTCTTGGATAACTCTAAAACCTAACTTGAATTGATGGGTAATACTGGAGGTGTTTCTACAAATTGGTTGCCTACATTTGAGGAAGTACACAATTAAATCTGAGTTATTACCAACCTAAACAGGTAATAAGTACACAG
>NC_048430.1:11142398-11175589 GCF_013103735.1 Etheostoma cragini
ATATATTTACCAGGTAAATACCTAGTAATTAGTTTGTAGTTTCTGTGCATTTACATACTTGTTACCTGTGGTAATTACTAATTAACCACTATAACTTACCATATATTTTCCAGGTAAATACCTAGTAATTAGGGGACTGTAAAAGTAAGGGTTACCGACATGGTATTGTTCCAATGCTACTTAGACACATTAGCAACCTTGAGAAAGGCTAGCAATAGCATAACCACTGATTCATAATTCCAGTAGCTATAGCATACCTTTAGCATTCCTACTACAATGCTGACTTATTATTACAGACTCCCAAAACCTTTATATACTGTATGTAGTTTGACATGTCACCATAATGTTTTGTGACCATGTACATGCATGTGCATGTAAAATACATATTTGACAAAGGGATAAGTGAGACAATGAACCTGCGGCTTTCATCAGAATGAGCAATAACAGGAAATATTCATTTTTAAACGCTGAAAAAAGTGAACAAACAAAATCCGAAATATAGCCAAAGGTGACAAAAACTTGTTAAAAAGAAGTGACAAAAAAAATTGGTAAGTGTGAGAAAAACACTTGTTTAAATCTACAAAAACGTTGAGAAAGAAAAAAAAACATAAAAATGTCGAAAATTCGGCCCAGAAAACATAAAGTTGCAGGTTAATGAGAAGACAACACAAGGGTTAACATAGAACTTAATGCTAAAAGGGGGATCGAAAGACAACGGGCGACTACTTGAGTCAACTTTGGTCAGGTTTTGAACAGATAGAGCCATCTATGGGATTGTACATTATTTTAAGACCAACCCTTAATTGTCCCTCAGGCATGCAATATCTCTATTTCATTGCTAATGCTTTGGCTGGTGACACTTGAAATGCAAAGCTGCATCTGTAACTTAGTCAATGTAAATGAAGGATTTTCCATCTGTGCAAAACATTAATCCCTACTATATGAACACCAGCCCACCATGTTGATGACATAATATGACGTCAAGTCAGCAAGTCAGGCAACAAAATCTTTACCGACTTTCCGAGTTATCGTTTCAACTTCTGCAGGCGTTCAAGTGCATGTTCCAACTTAACCTGTCCGACACCACATGAACGCGGCATAAGGTCACTGCCGTAATGTTACGTTTCCATTATTTAATAATGTCATTTGAGGGTATTAAACTTCTTAAAAGTCTGATATTTGATTGGCTGTTTTACTTGTTGACCTCAAAAGGATGCAATAACCACTGGTGGAGGATGTATTCTGATCTAAGTTAAAGTATGTGGTTACAGGTAGATGTGTTGTCTGTGTTGTTGCCGTGGTGATTCCCACAGTCTTCAGGCTCCTCATTGCTGCTTAACTGGGTCACCTGCTCCCAGCTGCACACCCGCATCCCATCCACTAATCAATGCTGCACCCACACTGACTGTTTGCATGTAAACTGAGACAAATGGAAGTTTAGGAAGTCGAGGAAAAGACAAGAGAGGAAGTGATTTGTTTCTGCCATGTTCAGGAATCTAATTGGCTAACGTGGGCTTCAGCTTCTCGTTACACTGCCATTTACAGGTGGGCATGCTCTTGATGGCATTGACTGCATATATACACAGGTACGTTGAACCAAACACTTTTCCAAAAACTGATGTTATTTCTGAAAAGAGGTTGAAATGTCCTTTTATGAAAATAGCCAGATTGACGAAATGTAACCTCAGCTACATTGGTAGCAGCATTGCGCAGTCACTTGAATCGTGAATTTCAGTTTATTTCCCCGTGTGAGCCATCTGATTTGCTTCTATCCATCATTTTCTGTGCCATAGAATCTCTGCTTGTCAAAGCATTGAAATAAACAATAAATTGGCAAAAAGTGAATAATTGTAAATGTAATCTTAGGACCCTGACCCTCAATTGCACACAATCTGGCTCACACACAGCACAGTGGTGGTCTGTATCCTGGCAAAGAGTGGAGCAACTGAGCAAAAATACTGAAACTGAACTGCAGTTTGTCCTTTCGTCAATTGTTTTTATGGATTTGGAAATAATGCTCTGTGACACCTTCTGTGGTTTGAAAATGCTTTTATGGTTGGTAGAAAAGGTTCGGCAGTGAAACAAAAAAGAAGACTACAGTACAATCACACACAATTTGTTTTCATCCAAACATTCAAATGATGATTAAACTGATTTTTTATCTTAACATTTGAGGAGACTCTCTCAAACATTTATTGAGTAAAAAGCATTGATTAATAATTATAATATTTTAGTTCTTAAATCTCATTTCATCAATAATTCCTAAAATTTCCCCACTAAAGCCATTTTACATTAAAAAAGGAACTATTAATATTTCTGTGAATGACCTTTAACCCTCTAGCTTCCTTCCTAAACTAAACCCATTTTAAAATGTCACATCCTGCCTCTATCTGTGAGGCAAAAATATCAAAGCTTGAAATTTCCAAGGATTTGTGTAAATTGAAATCAAACAAGAATTTAAATCATTAAAGACATTGATTGCATGGTTTGTAGACTCTGCCCACTCAGTTTGAAGCTGCTGTGATTGGTGGAGGCGTAGTAGAAATGGAGTGGGGCGGGGTCAGACGGCTCTGTAGACCAATCATCTCAGGGCGTGATGTCGACACGAGCAACTCCCCTCAACTGAAAAAACACAACAGGGCAAGTGTATTTGTCTCTGAGATGTAGTGGAGAAGAAGCACAACGTAGAAGGAAATGGAAAATACTCAAAGTATAAGTCAACAGAACTGTGTCCATGTGCAGCAGTGGTGCTCTAGGGTGGGCGGGCATGGCACCCGCATCCCCTGAGATATTATTGGGCCCCCCAATCCATTGGGTTAGAGTGCTATCTATCTGACAGATTAAATTTCCATTGGATCAGAGCACTGTCACTTTTCTGCCTGTTCTGCCAATCGCTGTCTCTCCATTTGGTAAATAGATTTATACATTAAACACAAATTGAATGGCAACTGTGTACTTTGTTGAGATTTAGAAGACATAATGAACTCACTGGAGCACTTGTTGCTGTGAGAAATACATTTTACATTGCACTTAATTTCTGTTCTGTTTCCTATTGTCTGAAAACTGTACAGCAAGGTTTTTGTTGTTGAAGTGTGAGGCAAGTTTATTGTTGATGTATTGCACTTTATTTTTATACGGTTCTATGAAAAAATTCTTCCCAGCCCATGTTACTATCCAAATTTTTACGAAAATAAAAATGTGTTGAAAATGAGAAATGACTGTGGTCGGATACGTAACAATGGGCAATATCCGCGGACAGTATCTGAACGTGAACACAGAGTATGTTATACACTACTTGAGTAATTGTAGTTCCATTCCACTGCTGGTAATGTGAGAGAGGAAGGCATGGAGGTTACCTCGCAGAGGTTGTTGCAATGCATCACCGCTACAAGGCTGCGATTTCCGGCCAGCCGAGGGACGAACAACTCCTTCCAGGAGATGGAAGCCTGAGGCTGAATGACTCTGAAACACACACAGGTGTACGGGTATAAATACACACGAGCCACAAAAACACTCACCATTACTACAGCCTGTATATCAATATGGACAACATGTCTCTACTTCTTCCCATTGCACAAAAGCTGAGGCAAAATATTCCGGATAGCGAAAATAAAAAGGGTTTGATTTTTCACAGTTACAGGTTTTATGTGAATTCAGTCTATTTTGTTATTTCTTTTAAATATAGTCTATGAAAAAGGAAACAGAATAATTCTGTTAAACTTAAATACTTGTGTCTCTTATAGGAGATTTTGCCATGTGAGAGGCTTTTATGTGTCAATATAAACATTTCATATCTCTTTATTTGTCCATAATGTACTCACATTTGACCTTTTTAAAGTTTAGGAAGACTTTAACATGGGGGAAAATTTTTTATGAAAACATTTGGTTTACCAATTGGGTCGCCAAAAAGATCATACACTGTTTATAAAGATGGATGACGCGTCACTTCTTCTCACTGTACAAATGGGAAGCCAAAATATCAAGGTGCAGCCATATATACAGTATATATATATATATATACAGTGGTGTGAAAAAGTGTTTGCCCTCTTCCTCATTTCCTGTTCCTTTGCATGTTTGTCACACTTAAGTGTTTCGGAACATCAAACCAATTCAAACAATAGTCAAGGACAACACAAGTAAGCACAAAATGCTATTTGTAAATTAAGGTGTTTATTATTAAAGGTGAAAAAAATCCAAACCATCATGGCCCTGTGTGAAAAAGTGATTGCCCCCTAAACCTAATAACTGGTTGGGCCACCCTTAGCAGCAACAACTGCAACCAAGCGTTTGCGATAACGTGCAATGAGGCTTTTACAGCGTCCTGGAGGAATTTTGGCCGAGTCATCTTTGCAGAATTGTCCTAATTCAGTTACATTGGAGGGTTTTTGAGCATGAACGACCTTTTTAAGGTCATACCATAACATCTCAATAGGATTCAGGTCAGAACTTTGGCTAGGCCACTCCAAAGTCTTCATTTTGTTTTTCTTCAGCCATTCGGTGGTGGACTTGCTGGTGTCTTTAGGATCATTGTCCTGCTGCAGAACCCAAGTTCGTTTCAGCTTGAGTACACAAAAAGATGGTCGGACATTCTCCTTCAGGATCTCTTGGTAGACAGCAGAATTCATAGTTCCTTTTATCACGGCAAGTCTTCCAGGTCCTGAAGCAGCAAAACAGCCCCAGACCATCACACTACCACCACCATATTTTACTGTTGGTATAATGTTCTTTAATATGAAATGTAGTGTTCCTTCTCCGCCAGATATACTTGGACACACACCTTCCAAAGAGTTCCACTTTTGTCTCATCGGTCCACAAAATGTCCCAAAAGTCTTGGGGATCATCAAGATGTGTTGTGGAGAAATTGAGACGAGCTTTGATGTTCTTTTTGCTCAGCAGTGGTTTTCTCCTTGGAACTCTGCCATGCAGGCCATTTTTGCCCAGTCTTTTCCTGATGGTGGAGGCATGAACGCTGACCTTAACTGAGGCAAGTGAGGCCTGCAGGTCTTTGGACGTTGTTGTGGGGTCTTTTGTGACCTCTTGGATGAGTCGTCGCTGCGCTCTTGGGGTAATTTTGGGCGGCCGGCCACTCCTGGAAAGGTTCACCACTGTTTCATGTCTTCGCCATTTGTGGATAATGGCTCTCACTGTGGTTTGCTGGGTTCCCAAAGCTTTGGAAATGGCTTTATAACCCTTTCCAGACTGATAGATCTCAATTACTTTCTTTCTCAATTGTTCCTGAATTTCTTTGGGTCTCGGCATGATGTGTAGCTTTTAAGGATCTTCTGGTGGACCTTACTTTGTCAAGCAGCTACTATTTAAGTGATGCCTTGATTGTGAACAGGTGTGGCAATAATCAGGCCTGGGTGTGGCTAGAGAATTTGAACTCAGGTGTAGACAAATACAGTTATAGTATGTTCTAACAAGGGGGGCAATCACTTTTTCACACAGGGCCATGATGGTTTGGATTTCTTTTCACCTTTAATAATAAACACCTTCATTTACAAATTGCTTTTTGTGTTTACTTGTGTTGTCCTTGACTATTGTTTAAATTGGTTTGATGTTCCGAAACACTTAAGTGTGACAAACATGCAAAGGAACAGGAAATGATGAAGGGGGCAAACACTTTTTCACACCACTGTATATATATGTATGTATGTATGTATGTATGTATGTATGTATATATATATATATATATATATATATATATATATATATATATATATATATATATATATATATATATATATATATATATATATATATATATATATATATATATATATATATATACACATATAGACAGCATTGGCCACTGCTGTTCATTAGAGCAATACAAAGATGCGGAAACAATTTTGCGCCAGATATGCCGTGCCTCTAAAACATGTTTCAGGAGGTCTATCCACAATTAAAATCATAATTTCTCACTACATTTTCAACCAAGTTTTAAGAATATTGCTTTGCTACAAAAAATGCTACAGAGACAATCTTTGGGGAAAAAAATTATTTGACGTTTACTTTGATTTTTTGTGGGGGTTTTTTGGCCTTTGTTCAAACTAGACAACATTCTCAAATTAAGAAGCTGGAATCTGGAGAATATTTCTCTCAAACCAATTAATCAATAATCCAAATAGTTGAAGGTTAATTAAATAGTTGACAACTAATCAATTAACTTTTGCAACTCTAGAACAAAGTATTTGACGTGCACATTGATTTTGTAGTTTTGTAGGCCCATTTCCCATCCACTAACATAGAGGAGTTGGGACTTATCCCTTATAGATCAGGTGTGTGTGTGACATATGACAACAACTGGGATTTATCTGGGACAGCAGAGCCGGTGGTGACACTGTCACAGGGTGCAGAGGAAGAAGACAGGGATGTTTTTGGTTTCGCCTCAGCTCGCTTGGAACCTCGACTGAGGTAGTACTAAAAAAAGTACCTGGTAGCAGGTCCCAGGGACTTTTTTTCTTAATGGAAAACCAAAATAGATGAGTAGAGGCGAGTCAAGTAGATACCACGCAGTGGAAAACCGCCAAAAGACTCAAAAGATGCTGTGTCAGGCTCCCTATTCTGCAACTACTAATGGTGTAGAAACTATATCCTAACCGGGCATCCTAAAACGCTTAAAGTGAAAAAGCTTAATGTGGTTTATTGTACCTAAACAGCCGTCACTGATCACCAAACTTCACTCTCATATTGATCCCCATAAACACTGAAAACTGTCAAAAAATATAACCCAAAGCCCAATCATTATGGACCTTCTGGCATATAAGGGAAAAACACAACATGGTTTAATGTACCTAAACATGAACAATGATCACCAAATTTCTCATGGCCATATTTTGTCATGAACACTTAAGCCTGTCAAAAAAGTAAACCGAGATCCACCGATTATAGAAGTTATCTCACGTTGTTTTCTTCTTCATTGGGACCTATGGCGAGGGGAAGGCTTAACATGGTTTAATGTACCTAAAGAATGATCAATGACTACCAAATTTCTTTCTCATATTGCTCCTCATAACCACTAACAACTGTCAAAAAATAGACCCCAATCCCACAATTATGGTCGTTATTTTGACTCAAGCGTTTCTGCTTCACATTTTCAGCAGTGTGGTTGACTGTCCACCAACCTCAAGTGCTTTATAAGCCCTTATGTTAAAAGCCTTAAAGTAGTTTAATGTAGCCGATCTAAACAACATTCACTGATCACCAAATTTGGACAGTTTTCAGTGGTTATTAGGAGCAATATGAGAAATTTGGTGATCATTGTTTAGGTAAATTAAACCATGTTAGGTTTTTTCCTTACCATAGGCTCTAATGAAGCAGAATTGCTTAATAGCAGATAAGGCCCATAATAATTGGACTTTGGGTTCGATTTCTTTGACAGTTTTAGTGGTTGTGACGACCAATATGACAGAAAGATTTGGTAATCATCAACTGTTGTTTAGGTACATTAAACCACGTTAAGCCTGTCCCAACATGGCCTGCACAGCGAAGTCCAAAAACCAACGATGAAAAAACTAAGCCTATCTAAATATGATCAACTCTGCCATGAGACCATGAATATCAGATCATCCAAAATGTCTTTGTGGATGTTAAGCAGTGCCATGTGTAAAAGTCTGCTCTGAGTGATAGTTCTATAGTATCACTAACAAACCTTGTGGTGCCAGCAGTAGACACTGGTAAACAGAGGCCCAACTGGATCAGCTGTTCCACCTCAGTGAAGAAGCCTCTCGTTTGTAGAGGTAGAGCTGATACAAAGCCAGCAAGTTCTTTGACTGAGTGGAATGCTTGTTGTTTTAAAATTAAAAAATATGTCCCTTTCTTCATCCCAAACATCCCAAACATGGCATGCAATGCCATGGAACAGAAAGAACAACCATAGATATTTAGAAGCTCTCATGTTATAAGTTCTCAGTTTTAAAGCAGCACTCCCACTTTCTGTGCCCGTGTGTGTGTGTGTGTGTGTGCGTGTGTGCGTGTGTGCGTGTGTGCGTGTGTGTGTACCTGTAGAAACGTGTTTTCTCGCTCATCAATCCAGCTCCTTCCATGGAGAGTCTACAGGCCTTCAGGGCGAAGTTGAAGGGGTTGGTGAAGGTAACATTAACAAACATCTGCTGCTTCACCTTGGGCATGCCACTCAGCTGGAAACACAGAAGAAGATGTAGTGGAATAGAAGAGCAACAACAACACAAGTCAAGAACATCAAGTGTAAAAACTAATGCCAGTGTCCCTATGGTTTTAACTGCTCCTGCACTATTGTAACCGAGGGTTTATTACATCGCCCAGACAAGAACAACACAGACAATTAGAGGTGGAAAGTGAGAAATACATTCAGTAGAAGTATTTATGTTCTGTTGTTTCTTATCTAAGATGTGTCTTTGTAACAAGGTGCTGTAGAGCCCAGGATCCCTGGCTCTTATCAAGCATGTGTCTGTGTAACAAGGTGCTTTAGAGCCCAGGAGCCCTGGCTCTTATCAAACATGTGTCTGTGTAACAAGGTGCTGTAGAGCCCAGGAACCCTGGCTCTTATCTAACATGTGTCTGTGTAACAAGGTGCTTTAGAGCCCAGGAGCCCTGGCTCTTATCTAACATGTGTCTGTGTACGATTGTATTTTTATAAAGGAAGAGGCTCAATATAAAACAACAAACTTGCGTTCAACAAAGATTTTCAACAAGTGTATTTTTTGAGGTAATTAAGACATTTAACCAATATTTAAGATGTGTGAAACACTATTTGACTGAAATGGTTGTCGGACATAATCTCAGAAATCTTTTTTTTTTTAAAGACTAAAATGTTTTGACTAAAGCTTGACTACGGTACCTTGAGTTCTCTCTAAAACTAGCCTGAAATGACAAGACATTTAGCCGACTAAAACTTGACTAACAAAAAAACATATGTCAGTGACTAAATATGACTAAAACTAACAAAGACATTAGGCACAAGACTAAGACTAAATTAAAAATAGGTGACAAAATTAACACTGTGTTAATTGTTTGGTAAGTATTTATGTTTTGGTAAGTATTTGTGCATTGGTATTAAGGTTTTCATGATTAATGGAAAATGGCAAATTAGCAAACCAACATGTTTAGTGGCAGTACTAATTTTTGTCTAGCACTAGCAACCCGTAAGACAACGACACTGGCTAAATTGTCTGACATGTGTTATGTTGTGTTACATTTCTATACTGTATATGTTTATTTTTATGCTGTATAGAGAGATGTCCTCGTCCAGTTTTAAAGTTTTAATTTTTAACGATGAACTAATTATTACTCTTACTTGAGTAATTGCTCAGATAGGTAATTTCACTTGTACTTGAGCAATATTTCATCAAAGTATTGTTACTTTTACTTGAGTGCAATATAATAGTACTTTTCCCACATCTGCAGTTAACGGCCACTCATTACAGCATTGTACCACTTCTAGTTTTCCCCGTCACAATAAAAGCTCTATGTCTTGACTTCCTCTTAACAACTAACAGAGGTAACACAACAAAATACCGTGAAACACGCTTCAGGAAGAAAAGTGGCCGATTTTCAACCCTGACACGAGTATTTGTGCATTTTTATTAAAGTTTTCATGAATAACCAATTGCCAATTAGTAAACCCACATGTTTTGTTGCAGTACTAATTTTTGTCTAGCACGAGCAACCAGCAAAACAACGTAAGGAGTGCACTGGCTTAATACTGTATATGTTAAGGCATTTGTATATATTTTTCTTTAATTAAAAAAAGATCCCCATGCCAAGTTTTAGTTTTTTTTATGGAACTAAGTAACTTTTACTTAAAGTACATTTTAAATGTACCACTTGTTACTTTTACTTGAGTAATGTTTCTGATAGGTAATTTCACTTGGACTGGAGTAAATTTCATGAAAGTATTGTTACTTTTGCTTGAGTACCATATTTTATTATTTTCTCAAACTCTACAGTGAAGAGACACTTATAACAGCATTTTATCACTTCTGGTTTTCCCGTCACAAGAAAAGCTCTTTGTCTAAACGACCGACAGAGTTAACACAACAAAATACCGTAAACCAAGCTAAATCTTTAAGAGGGAAAGTGACTGATTTTCCACCCTGACACAAGTCTTACCGTCACGGTGAGCGTCGGGATCTGCAGCATGAGCACCTTGATGGCAGTCATTGTTACGTCCTCAGCCTGTCCAGTCACAACAAAGCGCAGGCAAGGCTGAGTGCCCAACAATGGTACATACTCAACAGCTCTGATCTTCACCATCTCACTCTTCACTGCAAACACACAAACACACACAGAGATTGTGGCAGATGTTATCTCTAATAACCGCAAATACTACTTCCTTTCATTGCTCACTCTGATTGGCTGGCACGGTGATGGTGAAGTAAAGATTTTTCAAGTGTTTGGCTTTGACTCCGGTGTAGAAGACGACAGACCCGGTCAGGTTGGCTTTGATGGTTTTGGGGACATTACTCTGGTTGTGGAAATCCATCTGTACACTGATGTCCTGACCCAGTTTGACCTGGAGATAAGGGAGGAGAGGGCAAGTACATTGTTTTTGTACATAAAGGGTAACATTGAATTTCTTTTCAACCGGAGGACTGTTTCACAAAAAACGAATTTATAAATTCAGGATAACGAAATAAAGCAAGGCTTGATCTAGTCTAATCTGTGTATCTTGGCTTGGTGCGTTTCACGAAGGTCAAGCCAGGCTGATCAGGAGTAACTAGGTTGAGCCAGGCTAAAGTAAGTCTGAGAGATGTACATTCACAGCTTTCCTTAACAGACGTTTAGGTCAATCACAGATTCATTGATGCTAAATGGAGAATATGCATTGTTCATACTTCATACAGAGTGAGCAGCAGCTTCTTTTGGACACATTGTTTGTAAAAGAGAAGAAAAAAAACCCAAGGCAGATGATTGTGGACTGACTAAATGCGTAAGCAGCCTAAATATATACACAGTACATTTACTGACCTCTGCCCTGAAACTATCATATTCGTACCATTTAAGGACTAGACTACCAATCATTTGCACAAATTAACAGTTGGACTCTTTACCTTCAAAGTCAGCAGAAGATAATGTTACTCAGGGAATATACCATGAAGATCAATTTTCTACAACGCTAGAATATGATGCATAAATCCATAATTTCTCTCTCTCTCATGGGCTAAAACATAAATTTCTACAATAAAGTGTACAATTGTTTGTGTTTGCAAATGACTCATTTATAGTTTTTAGTTTGGAGCAGTAGCTCGTAATTATATGTTTTTATTCTACGCTTTTTCTCACGTTTTTTTTTCCTTCTTAGTTTCCCACATGCTTAGCTCCCTTGTATATATGGACATAGAAAAGAAAGACGCTGAAGAACTTGAACACCAAAATCTAGAAACCGTAAAGATAATTAAGTGATAAACTTCATGATCACTTTAAACATGAATGTAACAGATTGACATGCATCACTTATTTCCCCCCAACAAATTATAAGGTCAAAAACCATTGGGGGTGTCCTCCTCTGTTGACTTTTACTGTTGTCTCATGAATGGATGGTTGTCTACACTATATAGGTACTGGCTCATTAAACTTAGACTGTAATTTGGGAGGATTGTACAATTAGGATATGTTCTTAAAATGTACAACCCTCCCAAATTGTAGTCAAAATAATTTAAGTTATATTTGTCCACTATGGAAACACACATCTACAGGACTTTATATACTGCCCTTAGTAACAGACTTCATTTAAAACACAATCGCGACTTTATCAGACTTTTCTAATTATCTGAACAACTGCCATAATATATTCATCAAACTTCTAACGACCATTCAACATTCTAACGATATGTTTTCAAACAGCAATATAACAGTAACAATGTCACATAAATGATGATAAAAAAAAAATGGTCACAACTTTAAATAATAAAAGTATTTAACTGAACATCAATATGTACCTGTTGTTTTTTAATGCAGGCTGACGAAGTTAAAAAAAAAGTTTAAAAATTAGATAAAACCACTTCTGAGTGAACAGGATTGATAAATCCTGGCTGTTAGTCTGGTCTACAGAATAAATCCCCATGTCAACGTAGGTGCCTCCGCTTTTGTGAAACCGAGACAAGTCTAAATTGAGCCAGGATAACTGGGAAATCACGGCTTAATCCCTTGTCTTGGTTTTGTGAAATAGCCCTCTGGACCCTATTTGTGTCTAAGAGACTGATGGGAAGAACAATTCGTCCAGTATTAAGCAAGATTCAAAACAGAGTGCAATGGAACGTTAATGGTCAATTGTGCACCATCGATTTCTGTCCACAAACGTGTTGATTCTGCAACTGACATAATGGGATTATTATATTAATAATATATTATAATATACATTTCATCAGTTATGGCAACAACAGAGAGCCACTATTTGGCAGAAGGGTACTTTGCAGTCCTATCAGAACCAATCTTTACTTTCAATGTTTGGTTCCATAACTTAACACAGGGAAGGAGGAGGGTTTTCCAGTTCCGGCAGTGGCCATGGTGTCTGGAAAAGTGCAGCTGCTGACTACCACTAAGCTATCATTACCTTTTGACTTTAGCTGCATGCTACCAGCTGGATACCCTACGCTATGTCAGTTTATTCTAGACATGCGAAGTAGACGGAGATGGAGAGTGAAACAATGACAAGGAATCGTTGACCCTTTTTTGATAGTGTTAACCAAAAACAAAAAGTTATTTTCAATCAATTTTCAAATTGAAATCAAGACACCCACAATGTTCAGTACTGAAAGACAGACATGTAGACTGGTGTGTTACCTGACTGGCGGTAATAATGACAGACAGGGTGGCCTCAGGCAGCTCAGATTGATTCCTCTGCATGCCAAATGCAGCCACCCGGGACGAAGTCCTGTTAATCTCTGTACTACCTGCAGACAGACATCACTTCACCACCAACTCCAACGTCTCCCAACTCCCTCTAGTCTTAAATCAAGTTAATTAAATACACAGTCTCTACAAACACAGCTGCTGCACAGATTTAATATACTTGTACTTTACCCACACACAGAAAAATATTGTATTAATATTGGAGAAAACATGTTAAAAGTTGCCATTCCTGCGGTTACTTGGAACCACCCGCCTTGCTAACAAGGCAAAAAACAAAGACTGAAGTTGAAAGAGGCGGTGACTTTAAAGGGCTGCAGATACAACTAGAGGACAACGAGAGTACACATGCTATTCAGCAGAGGCGACTGCTGAGGGAGTTGACGTGCATGGAAATTGACGGCATGTTTGCCGTTTTTCTGTTGGACTGCTAAGATTTTAGGGGCGAGTTTTTTGTTTTTTTGGAAAGATCTCGTGGATATATCTGTGTGTAGGCATGGGGAGGGGAGATGCTACTTTCATATCTTGCTAGCTTTTCAACCTTACTAACCTTGCAATTAACCCCTGTGTTGTCTTCCTGCCATCCTGAAAAGTTTTGTTTTTCTGAGTCAAAATTAAAAATTAAAAACATTTTATCAAGGTTATGGTCGTCTTTTTCGACTCGTTTGTGAATTTCCCCCAATGATTTTGTGACTTTTTCAACATTTGTTGACTTTTTCTGAGCCTTTTGAAATTTTCATGGGTTTTGCCCCAAACAAATTTATCTTTTGTTTTTTTTACACTTGTCACTTTATTTGACATTTGTTCTTATTTTAGTCACTTTTATTGACATTTTTCTCTCTGTTTACATTGTTTTCTAAGGTTCTTTTACCAATTGTTTTCCTCCAAATGCTATAAAATTGACCCAAAAAAAACAAATTCAATGAAAGTAGTAAACTGATTATTTAATGAATTTGTTGGGAACCATCAACACTACTTTTGGGGAAAATTAGTTTGAAAGAAAACCAAATTTCTGATATAGAGACTTTTTGGAAAGCGGTCAAATTTGACCAACAATCAGACAACAGGAACTAGAACAAACTTTTATTTTGTGTTCATTTTGGCGTCCCCTGAGGTAACAAATGGTAGTGTTTCCATGTCCATCACAGATTACGGTCCAGACCTGCTCATTTATGAAAAGCGCAATGAGAAAACTGTTTTTGTGATTTGCCGGTATATAAATAAAACTGAATTGAAGGTCATAAAAAACTTGATTCTCACTTGCATTTAAACCAATAAGATAAGTCTTGTCGTATTGTTTTTTTTGCATTTTGAAATGAGTGTGCGCGTGTGTGTGTATTACCTCTTGGGTACTTGTAGGTCTGTGTGATGTTGTTTGGATTGTTGCTGCCCAATGATTTGGTGTAAACAGCCTTTCCGATGAAATTTCTTTCCACCCAGTACGGCGTCAGTGTTCCATACTCATCACGCATGGAGAAGATAATGTCACTGTTCACCTGGAGGAAACGCCGTCATAATAACAATTTAGACAAAATAGACAAATAGAAGAAAGGCATCATGAAACTGAAGTCAGAACGCCATGTGTTTCCACACGTTTATGTGTTTCCTGTGAGAACACTAAGCTAGGGAGGGACTTGTCTCTGATATTTGATTGCTGTTTAAAGTAACAAATTGCACTGCGTGGGCGTTTCGCTCCGCCCTCCCCCGCCAGAGTGACAGCAGCTTACATGGAACCACAGGAAGGAAGCCTATTATCTGTTGTAAACCTAACCCTATCTATCCATTTTCCAAAATACACTTTATTCCAAGTCAACAGACACTAAAGAAAAAGTATTGAAAATCCGTTTTGTGACGTCTCTTCACTTTTACAACAAACTCAACTCTAGTTTTGGTTGAAAGAAACACATAGTTTACCGTTTGCATGTAAAAAATGTTGGCTCTATAATTGCTAAAAGTATAGTTTAGTGTTAGCGATTTCATAGCTGTTTCTAGTTAAACAAAAAAAGAGGTTCTAAAAGGTAAGGATCCTTTCCATATTGTTTTCAGACACAGAAGAATATCTTTCAGTGTCCAAAACAGCCCTTTAGGGTCACATTGTTTCAGGATGACTCACCAAACATTTAAAACTTTTCACAGGAAGAGAACACACCATGATTATCATGTGATTTTTTTTTACAAATATAAAACAGCAATAGATACATAAACATTCATCATAGAGACAAAGGCTTAAAAAACGCATTTTCCACTTCTTGAGGCTTTAAAGAAACAAAGAAAGAAACCAACCTCAGAGAAGATGAACCCTCCGTCATACGGGTGATAGATCAAACCTCTCTTGATGCCGATAATTGAAGCTGGACCGCAGCGATAATATCCTGTAAAACAAACATAATTTTTAGCATCCAGCTATCTGTTGATTCATCCGTCTTTCTCTGTCTGCGTCTATCTGTCCTACCATCACTGGTCTCCTGGGGCGTGGAGTCCACCGCCTGCCATCCTCCAAGGCCAACCGGCAGGTCGTTGCGCTTAATGAACACCTCGTTCCAGCAGTGGTAGTTCCTACAGAGACGTGCTGTCAGTACAGCTTTTTGGACATGTGTTTAGTAAGCCAAACCACAGATTACACATATTCTAATACCTTAATGTTATATTTGATTACCCTCCCATTTGTCATTGTCACAGACCTTACACAGTAAAGAAACTGCAGTATTTGAACCATCTAAGGCAGGGCTCTCCAACCTGTCTTCCTCTAACAGCTACTTCAAAAAACAAAAGTGGCCAAGATGACACTCGCATCACATTGCCTACATTTAGTTACATGACACACATAAGCTGAATGAAGCTACTGCTTGAGGAAATTGCAATACCCAAAGCTTATGATAAATCTTAACTTCACATCCAGGTTCGTGACTATTTTCCACTTATTTTAGCCCACATATTTAACTACATCAGTCAAAATATTCCCATCAGGGTCCAAGAAAAAATAATACGTCTACAGCCCACAAAGTCAGCTCGCTCACTTTTAATATTGTGGTCATTTTGTGTTTGAGTTTGTCAACTTATTGGCAAAACTACTGGAAACCTGCTTGTGAGCTACTGGTAGTTCTCTCCAGTGGTGGAAAGAACATTTACTCAAGTAGTGTAATCAAATACAAATTTAAGGTTTTTACCGAGTTAGAACTGGTTTATGTGGCTCAGGAAAAAAAATTAGGTTCCCCTGCTGGAGCTACCGCCCTTGCGACCCAACCCTGGATAAGTGGAACACAATAGATGGATGGATTTCCATGTTTTGCTACTTGTAAGGTGCCACCACTGTAATGGTGACTTGTAAACATCTAGTTAAGTTTGCATCACTTTGTAGGTATTTTGCGTCTCCCTGTAGTCATTTTTGTCTCGTACTGGTACGTTTCCTTCTTTGTGTCTCTTTGCATCTTGTTGTAGAAATTATGTGTCTCTGTGGTGGAACGTACCAAAGTACTTTAGTATTTAATTAAGTACAATTTTGAGTAATATTGCATTGGAGCATATGAAATCCAGTTTCTGGTCCGGCAATCTCCTAGCAACAGACTTGACTGACCACACGGAGTCCCTTGTGTTCTCTGTGTCCGGCGAGCCATCAGGCAGGAAAATGAGGTCGGTCGTCAGGTTGCCATTGCTGTCGTGAGCTGAATTGAAGTTGGTGATGGTTCTCGCTGGGATGCCGAGGGCACGTAGGACTGCAGAGACATGAAATATTCAAATTATCAAATATTTCATGCTATCAAAAAAATATAAAACGGTTAATGGTGTGTCACTTTTTCACACATTCATGCCTCCGCTTTAATAAAATATAGTATAAAATACTGAGTCAATTAAATTACATTATATTCATATGGCAGCAAATCACAACAACTGTTATCTTGCTGCGCTTTTCATAAAAGAGCAGGTCTAGACTGTACTCTGGTATGTTATTCACAGAAACCCAACAGTTCCCACCAAGAGCAAGCACTAGGCCACAGAGGCAAGGAAAAACTTCCTTTAAGAGGCATAACTCTTGAGCAGAACCATGGCTCAGGGTGGGGGGGCATCTGGCTTGACCAGTTGGGGGTGCGTGAGAGCGAGAGCGAGAGCGAGAGGGGGGGAAGACGACGAGTTGTAGCAGAGGGTGTTGAGCAGGAACATGGAGGCAGCAGATGACTCCAACCACAGATCCAGGCTCCATTGCTGTAGAGCCATAAACACCTTTAGGAAGCATTAGGAGGAGAGGGGAGAAAGCACAAGACCTCGGGGAAAGGAAGAAGTCGAGTTAGTAACACGCATTAATGAGATGAGGTTGCATTCAGATGGAGAGAAGGAGTAGGAAAGAGTTGCTCAATGCATCATGGGAAGTCCCCTGGGTGTCTAGGCCTAAAGCAGCATAACTAAGGACTCTTCTGAGTCAGCCCTAACCATAAGCTTTATCAAAGAGGAAGGTCTTGAGCCTACTCTTAAATGTGGAGACACTACACTTGAAGTTATCTGAAAGTCTTGACACAACACCTTGACAAGTGTATCCTGGAAACAGTGCATGCTCTTACAGGTGTTGAAGACTCCAGCAAACACCCAGCACTGGGCGAAGAGGACCGGGACTTTGGTTTGAGCGTACTGCAGAAGGATCTGGACGCTGCCCGTCCAAGATGTCGGGGGCCTGCCCAGCGAGTAATCATCACTCCAGTTCCCAACACACACGCCATTATCGTCCTGAGAGTTAATCTGAGGGGAAGAGAAAGGTCAGGGAATCATCTGCCTCATTCTCTGAACAGAAATGTCTGAACCGAGATTTTTAAGAATCAGTCATACAGCTGTTGAGATATTTCACTCTGGACCAGGCTAGCTGAACTAAAACCGCTAAATGTTTTCTCACCATCGCGGATCCCATCCTGACTATTTTGATGATGCTGCCTCGGTCGCCGATCGGCATCTTTGACGCATCCAGGATGTAAATACAAGCGTCCAAAATGCCGCGCTCAAACTGCAGTAAGAAAACACAGATACATTCTGAGATAGGAGGGAAAATGCTCTGGGCTGTTTGTTTTTCTTTAAAGTTCCCATATTGTAAATTAGGATTTCTTCATTAATTATAAAGCAGTCAAGGTCCAAAACACTCATCCACAAAGACATGCACACAGCCTGTATTAGAAACTGTGTCTAGCAATGTATATATTGTGATATACTATATATATATATATATTAAGTAAATGTCTGGAAAGCGGGAGTGGAGAAGCCGTGGAGGTACAGTACTTTGGAAACAGTGCATGCTTCGCGGTTTGGGCGTACTGCAGAAGGATGCACAGGACGCACACTCAACAGGACAGGGATCATTTCATTGGCCAACACTACACCTTTACATTTACACATTCTTTTGGATTTCTATTTTGATATAGTTATACCACAAACAATCCGAGAGTGCGAGGAGAAGGGCCAAAGCTGAGAGCAGGAAATCTTTCCAATCAACAACGTGCTGTTACAACTTTCCCCGGCTGCAATGATGGTGAGGAGACTCAGAGAGAGCAAATGGGGAAACACTGACCAATCAGAGCCAAAGAAAATAATGTTGTTTGTTATAAACAGTAACACAGTTTTTCAAGTGAGCTGCAGACATATGGGGTATACACCTCTAAGCAGCACACACACTCAGGGGCGACAATCAGTTTTAGGCACCACAGTTTCTGGCTTTTCAGGCTTATTGTGGCAATGTGCTCTGTTGATCCAGACTAACCTGTCCATAAACCCAGTCCTTAAAGTTCACATACTCAAATGAACCCTGATACATCACACCATGGTCGTTGAGAACGTACTCATTTCGCTCTGCTTCATTAGGAAGAAACACATCATCATCTGCAAAGAGAGACAGACAGAGAGTTTTCAATATACATTATTATTGAACTCCCTGAATAACTCCTGAACTAAAACTCTCACTAAACTTGTAAAATTAAGAACTCGGGTGTCTATCTCACACAGTTTCTGTTTTCAACAGTGGATGTCTAAGTTGTAATTCCCTGATATTCCGAAGTGGTACGGACCCGAACCTGCTCCCCCACACTCTGTCATTTCTCTTAGACTCCCCTGTGATGTACTGAACCTACTTTGCACAAAGAATTAAGACTTCAAAGACTTTGTTGACTGAAGTATTATTCCAGATATCCACCACGCCAGTAATGCTTTTAGGGAAATATATCGGGGTAAAATATACTGTACATGTCATTTAGTTAATTTAAGTAACAAATTAAGTACAGATACATGAATATTCTACGTAATTACAGTATGATTTTGTTACATTACAACACTGTCTATCTGAAAGGACCACAGCTGCAATTAACAACTTAATCGTTGATTAATCTGTTTATTACCTTGATTCATTGGTTAGTTGTTTGGTCTATAAAATGTTAGAAAATAGTCCTCAGACGTCCTCAAACATCTAGTTTTGTCCATAACTCAAAAATATTCAGTTTCCTCTCACAGAGGAGAGAAGAAGCTGCAATCAGAGATTTTTTCTTAATTTTACATGAAAAATGACTCAAACTGAATAATCAACCAACCAAAAATAAATGGCAATTCATTTAATAGTTGACAACTAAATGATTAACCTTTGCTTTTCTAGAGGAGAGACACATCTGAACACTGACTCTCAGATGACAGGAGAAGAGTTCCTACCTTTACACCAGGCGTTGAACAGCATATACAGGTCAGTGACGGCGTTCCTCTCAGTTCGCTTCATGCCGGTTCCCATCACGATGGCCACATACGTACGAAACCTCCCAACGATGGCGTCGGGCGTCGGTGTGATGCCCAGAGTCACAATTACATCTTGACGCCCCACAATCCGACCCGTCCAAGGGCCTGCAACACGGGAATTAAAGGTTACCGCCACCCGGGAGTCCCTACTGGGCGTGGGGTTTTCACCTGGAAGAGGAGGAGGAGTATTAGTGATGAAAGGAAAGAAAGGGAAACTCTAGAAAGCAATTTAAAAAAGGCCTCAAAACAGCATAGAGAGCATACTGTACAAAAATGTATTCCTTTGATCGAGGAAAGGCCAAACACATCTGTGAACATCTGTCACACAGCAGCTGTGTGTAAAGTTGTTAATATTTCTAACTATAATAACCGTTTCTTCATAATTTTTGTGATGATTTGGACCGCTAAGTCATTACTTATTGGCCACCTTATGAAACTTCTGCGCTCTCTAACTTCTTAGTAAGAAGTATTCCACTCTTTCAAAAGAGGTATATCTCTGTTGAGATCCATTCCACAATGTTGACAGGCAGTTATAATAATAAAAATATGAGCGGGTCAGTGGCAAAAACAGCACTTTCGATGGACGAAATTGACGATGCACATTTGCCCCATAGGGTTATAGAGCAGCACCGGTTCAAGGCTGCCTGTCATAATGTTGTCGAGCAATACTGGACAAATTTCAAAGATTTATTTTTGCTTGCAATGCTGCATACAGTAAGAAATACTTGGAATACATTGACATCACCCTGCATTACTTTTCAGAGCTATATATGTCTATGAATGGTTCATGAGGACAGCCTCATTTAAACAGTCTTTAAAAAATTGAAACGTATATGATTCAGTTACAGGTTTTTCATGTTCTTGATTTGACCACATGTTAATTTACGGGTAAAATTCTGAGGACCTCTCTTCTATCCCACAATTCAAACTCACCAATCAGGAACTCGAGTTGGAAGTCGTCGTTCTGCGCCAGCGGGCGGTTAAAGGTGACTTTCACCTGGAACTCCTGACCGCGGCGGACCACCAGGTTGGGGGTGTTGTAGGCGCCCGTGTGGTGTTGTGGTTTATTTATCTGCTGACACATGTCAACCTTCTTCACCAACAGATTTGCTGAGAGGAAAGGAAGAAAGGGAGAGTACGTCATGTTTGCATGAGTATTGAACACTGATCAGAGAAGTTTTTTATTATCATCATCATCATTGTTCTCCCCTCTTCATAGTTGTCAGATTCATCTACCAGGCCTTATTGAGCTGGCTCAGGGTCGCCTCTGACCAGGTCTTAGTTAAGCTGTAATAGTTTTGGACTGCCGGGGGACTTTCTTTGACACACTAAGCTCCACTCCCCTCTCTCTTTCCCTCTGAGTGCATTCATGTCCCAGAAATGTGTGTTACTAGCTGAGCTCTGGGTAACTTATTCCTTGGTGTCCTCATGTTTTCTCTGCTAGCAGTTTTCCTTGGATTAGGGTGGGACCTAAATCATGGTTGCAGTTGTTGCTGTGGTCCTGCTCCGCACCCTGCTACACCCTGCCATGCCCTGCTACACCCTTCCGTGCTCTGCTGTGCCCTGCTATACCCTTTTGTGCTCTGCTATGCCCTGCTACACCTTTCAGTGCCCTCCTACACTCTGCTTTGTGTACTGGCAGACACCGCCCATCAAGAGCCTAGGTCTGTCCAAGGTTTCTTCCTAAAAGGAGTTTTTACTCGCCGCTGTCACACTAAATGCTTGGTCTATGGGGAATTACTTGAATTGTTGGGTCTTTGTAAATTATAGTGTAGTCTAGACTCACTCTATCTTTAAAGTTCCGTAAGATAATTCTAGTTATGCTTGGATACAATAAATAAATTAAATTGAATTGAACCAGACAGATACAACAATCATATATTTAAATGGATCTTACTGGCTGCAGGTGCAGGTGTAGGTGCAGGCGCAGGTGCAGGTGCAGGTGCAGGTGCAGGTACAGGTGAGGGTGCAGGTGCAGGTACAGGTACAGGTGAGGGTGCAGGGGCAGGTACAGGTACAGGTGCAGGTGCAGGCGCAGGCGCAGGTGAAGGCACAGGTACAGGTGCAGGTGCAGGGACAGGTACAGGTGCAGGTGCAGGTGCAGGCGCAGGTGTAGGTGCAGGTGCAGGTGCAGGTACAGGGACAGGTACAGGTGCAGGTGCAGGTGCAGGCGCAAGTGTAGGTGCAGGTGCAGGTGCAGGTACAGGTACAGGTATAGGTACAGGTGCCGGCGCAGGGGCAGGCGCACGTGCAGGTGTATGTGCCGGTGCCGGTGCTCTGGGTGTGAGAACGTCAGGAAAAGCCTCAAACTCTGGAAAATCATCTTCTAACCCCACAAGGTTGGAGGTTGACACCTAAAGATTAACAAAATTAAATTAGAAATGATGAAAGAAAAAGAGGAAAGATTTTATGTAAATACATTTTATTTCTGTAGTCCATCAACGTGGAGTAAATTTTAGATGTAGAGTGGCAAAGACAACTGATTAATTGAGTAGTTGTCAACAATTAAATTAATCCCCACCTAGTATGATAATGGATAGTTGGTTTGAATTATTTGTTTTTAACATAAACTTTCTCTGATTCTTGGTTCTTAAATGTGAATATGATCTAGTTTCTTCTCTCCTCTTTGAAAGTTAACTGAATATGTTTGTATTTTGGACAAAACGAGACATTTGAAGGCGTCCTCTTTGGCTTTAGGAACAATTTTTCGTTTTTCAACCATTTTATAGACCTAATCGATTAACACTCAAGTTGTCCTCGGGTCAAACTTTGTTTTCAAAGTTTCTATTTCCCAAAAATGGGTTTGTTCAACCACATTGCCAAAAACAATTCAAGAATAATGCTTTCAAAACGTTGACTCTGAAAATCCATCTTAAATATTAGAGTAAATAATTCCAATAAAAATATCAGCTTTTGAACTTTTTGCAAGTAGAGTGCCTTGGACCTTTCTCTTTTTGAATGTGTAATGTGTATGTTGTCAGTGGTGCATTACCTTCTCCGGGTATCGCCCCTTGAATTGGTTTAACTTCATCTTTGATGGAAACATGATGGCTGGAGGTTTCACTGAAGTCACTGCACAGACAGAGAAACATATTTAATGCAGAAAACATTAATGGAAAATGAATGAATCGGTTAATAATCAATTTAAATGTGTGAAGATTGCAACCGGTTGACATAAAAACTGACTCTCACAATAAAATTTCAAATGGTCTAGTGCGTAACTTTGTATTTCACTTGTTTGACTTTTCTCTATTTATTTAGTTCTCTTGATGCGTGGCGATCTGATATCGCCCTGCAGCTCGTTCTGGAAACCGGCACGTTTAAATCTCCTGCTTCAGTTTATAATTTTGCGGGAACCAATCACAAACTGGCTAATCTACCTGGCACGATATTGGTTGGTTTAACACGATGACGATAGAGAAGCAGCCAGGCAGCTTCTTATTTACACTCATAGCGACCACAGAACGCCACCCAAGCACAGCAACCCATTGTTGGCGCTGTCGCTTCTACATCGCCCGGATCATTGGTCTGATTGGTTGAAGGACTATCCAATTGCGTACAGAGTCCAGTATCTTGTGAAGAGAAAATACAGAGAAGACTTTCCAGACCAATGCTCAGTCTCAGATCCTTTGAGCTTGGCTTGATCTGGTGATAGCCCCACTATGCCAAAAGTGTCTTGGAGCCAAAACAACTCTTTTCTTTGCACAATTTGTATAAATAAAGGACTGTTTCTGTCATTTGTCTGCAGCTCTTAAAGAAAATCCTGAGTAACAATGGAACTTAAAACCATGAATCCTATCCAATTCATCATGTCATCATAAAGCCCCACGGAGACACTGTCACTCTGCACGGGGAATACAAATGGTCACATGTGGAAAAAATATTCCACATGTTGAATTAAATTATGTAAAAGCAGAAGATGTTATTATAATAACATCTGCAGCCCTTATAACTTATGTAAAATATATACATTTCAGATAGATCTTCTTCTACATTCTGTTTAAAAGACGTGAGATAAAAAACACTCAAGAAGCCGTTCTACATTACGAGTACTTTTACTTTTGATAATTTAAGTACATGTAGCTGATAATACCTTTTACAATGGACATGTAGATCCACAGTCTATATTTGTAATTTGTTTGATATGTTCATGTTTTAAAAAATATACAGGAGAAATCTGTCAAATTAAATGTAAAATCCCATGAAATCTGTTTTTGAAGTACTTTATGATAAGTGTGTATAAAGAAATGCATAGAGTTTAAAAATGAACATGTTAATCTTTGCATCTACAGATAGAAATTGCACAAACAACAAGTATGATAGAAGAGGTGTCACCCCTATCTTGTGTGTCTCACCGCTCAGATGAAGGAGAGAAGTGGGTCTGTTGAGTCTCTGATGATCAGATCAGATGACGATGAGATTGACTTAAGCATCAGTTTATATACACACATTACTTCCCCTTTTTACACACACACACAAACACACACACCTATACTATGATACTTTTATTCATTTCTTTACATGGTACATCATTAAATACTACTCAAACAACAAAATATGGTATTATTCACTAATAATAAATCACTTTGATGTTACTTTAGTATTTTGTACAAATGGTTTATGAGAATAGCCTGTGTATTAGTACTTTTACTGCAGTAAAAGATCTGAATATTTCCTCCACCTCTGACAAAAACCCACACATCATCAGAACAGGGAAGAGTGTGTGTGTGTGTGTGTGTGTGTGTGTGTGTGTGTGTGTGTGTGTGTGTGTGTGTGTGTGTGTGTGTGTGTGTGTGTGTGTGTGACCTTGACCTAAACAGACACTCTGACCTGCTACTCATCAGCAGTGACATTAAAGGGTAACTATGGTATTTTGTCAACTTGGCCTCTACTACTATGTTTTTGTGTCTAAGGGACTTAAAGGAACAACAATCTTTGAAACTGGTCCAGTATTAAGCAGGAACGCTGTAACTACACACAGGCCTGAACTACACACACATGCTCAGGTCCTATACATGAACTAATGGAGAGATGTCAGAGTACGTGGGCTGTCAGTGCTGGACCAGCGCCCTGAGCGATTGGGGGGGGGGTTCAGGGCCTTGCTCGAGAGCACCTTGGCAGCGGCCAAAAGCTGAATAGGCATCTCTTCACCTACCAGTCCATATACTTTTGAACCAGTGACCCTCCGGTTCCCAACCCAACTCCCTACGGACTGAGCAATTGCCACCCCCCTTTTCACCCTATTTCCTCATGTGTTTGTTTGTGTCTGACTGGAACCACAATCTTTGGCATTGGTCCAGTATTAGATTGGACTGCTGCAGCAGCCAAACCAGCTAAATTGGGCAAATTGCAACCTTCACACAACACTTTTTAGTGGACGGAGGGCTACATTGCAGCCCGGTTCATGGCTGCCGGTTCCAGCGTTCTCGCCAATGAGCAATGACTGATGTCACAGACTGTTATTCACATTAGTCACTTAGACGATAGTCGTTGCTTAGTTGTTGTAAGTGACGTTCTACATAAAACAATAGGACCTTATGCAGTACTAATCTAATCTGAAATAGGCACACATATGGCCACACTGATGGACATTAAAATACTCTAAAGTGTAATTATTAGGGGTAAAAACTGAATATAATATTCCATATTGATAAAACTCTTTGAAAGATGCCATTCTGCATAATGAGAACTTTTGACATTTTAAGCACGTTTTGTTGATAATACCTCTGTAGTTTTACTGCAGTAACATTTCAGGAGTATTTTTAGATTGCGGTATATCTTTTTTCTTCAGTAAAGGAGCTGAAAATCCTAAATAAGCTAAGAGTGATAATGAGGTCTGGCCTCTTAACTCTGACTGCTGCTTCAACACGATGACAAAAACACGTATAAACAATATTCAACTAAAAGGAAACATGTTTTTCTGCGTCTGATTTCCATCACGCAGAAAACAAGGGATTGGGATTGAACTTTCTGAATTTGAGATTAAAATATTGTCTTACTTCATGACATTTAATCTTGATTCCGAGCATCAACATGTACATATCATCATGTTATAATAAAGATCCGTCATGCTCTCCTCCTGTTAGAGCTTTAGTTAAAAAGATAAACTGAGACGTTGGAAAGCTGTTTCCTCCTCAGGAACTTCCTCTGACCTCGACCGCTGGGCGCTTAGGTCATTCTGACACGCTGCTGCTGATTGGTCAGGGGACTGCATGTTCCACTTCCTGTTTGCTGACTGGCATCTCTGAACTCAGCAACAAAAGGGACAACCCTCATGTTGTCTTTGGGTCAAATTAACCCACTTTCCTATATTAATGATCTTTTACCCAACTGTAATTCCCTTAACATAACATGATTGATTCCACACAACGCTCTTTGGCAAGTACAAATCTTTACTTTCAATAATTTTGGGGTGTCTTATTCAATTGCATACCGTTTGAAAAACAAATTGAAGAAGTCTTGAAATAGTATTGAGCAAAAGTTGACATATTTGAGTCTGTGATTATCCATCAAAATCCATTCCTTTAATTTTAGTCTAAATAGTTCCTTATTTCTGCTTTTCTAACCAACCATTAGGTATAATTTCCTTCAAGGTAACAGAGCCTTTTACACATTGTCGTGTTTCTTTACAAATGAACAACGGACAAATAGAGTCTTTAAATGCTTCAGATGTGAAGTTATTCAGTGTCAAATTGACGTAAAAATGAATGGAAGTCAACGGAATGCTAACGCCAGTTGATTTCTGCGTAGCATTAAAATGGCGCCATGGGAGCTACGCTTAGAGAGGAGAGGCTCGACCCTTTGTTTCAGATCCACCATTGTTAATACCTGTCTTTACCAGGTTAGTGCATAGTAGCAAGAGGCACTATAGCTTAGTGGTTAAAGCGCCTGTCTTATAAACAGGAGATCCTGGGCTCAAGTCCCAGCAAATCCTGATTATCAAATGAGAACTTCAGCGTAATATTAGCAAAAGAGACGGTGCAGTGGCAAGGAGCTCATTATGCTGCAAAATATAAGTCCAGATCAGAAAACAGTAGGAAATATGAACCACAATGTGTTATCTTGCAGCAGTACAGTCTCACGTGTGTTTTTCAGACATGCCATTCCAGTGTAATTACATGGATCTTCTGGAAGTTCTCCCAGGTACATACAACTTTATTTTCGGTTTTGCCTTATTGTCAAGTCATACATTTTTATCACGTAAAGAGGTCCACTGCTTTGGAATTGATTGAAATAGGTAGGTTAAATGGGGTACATTTTTTATTATTTTAGCCTTAACCTACTTGCAACAAGTACTAATACACAGGCTATTCTCATAAACCAGTCATGCAAAATACTAAAGTGACATCAAAGTGATTTATTATTAGTGAATAATATCATATTCTGCTGTTTGAGTAGTATTTAAAGATGCACTTCATGTAAAGAAATGAATAAAAGTATGATAGGATAGGTGTGTCTGTGTGTGTGTGTGTGTGTGTGTGTGTGTGTGTGTGTGTGTGTGTGTGTGTGTGTGTGTGTGTGTGTGTGTGTGTGTGTGTGTGTGTGTGTGTGTGTGTGTAAAAAGGGGAAGTAGTGTGTGGTTGTATTTATTGACTTACTCTAGATTTGTTTTTCTGTGTCATCATCACCATCATCATCATCATCATCAACAAATTTATTACCAGAATCAAAGTGCATTCAGAAGGCGAGAAAGATACACATACAGGAAAAGAAAAGAAAAAAACAACACTTTTTTCTATGAAAAAGCAGAATTTCTTTTAATTCTATACATCTTTAAACACGTTTTTCACTTGTACCAGTTGTTGTGGGTAGATGTAGCCAGTAGTCGAGCAAGTGAAAAACACTCAGAATGACTTGGAGATGTGGTTGGAAAAAGATGAGATTTTTATTTATGTTTCCAATTAAGGCCCTCAGGCATCAAGAACCATTAACAAAATCCAAATTAAAGAAAAATAAAATACTTTCACAAAGTAAAAGTAATTGACTTGAGAGTCATAAAGATCACAATACCAAAAGAAACATACACTGTTTTCCAATACCGACAGACTGACGTCCTACACCTTCAGTTGTGCGCTGCCTTAGTTGAGTGCGGAAGCCAGTGTTAGCTAACTAGCAGCCAGCTAATAAATACATTCTAATTATCTGAACACAACAACAAGTTGGAATATAATGCCGTTAGTTGAAAGCGGAACAAAAAGCGCACGGGCGTCCACAGTCGGAACGTAAACAGTGTGACACCCAGCGAAAGTAAACAACACAAGCGAGCTTAGCCTTAGCTGCATGCTAGTGTTGAGTGAGCTGGAAGAGACTGTATTGTAGTCGGGGTGCAGATATTTCTTACAACTGTAATTAAGCAACAATGTCTTTATTTGGCTATTTTAGAGAGTTTATCAACGAGTGCCCAACTGCTACTGCTGAAGAAATATTCAAAGTTAAAATAAATACATAAAACTATCGTCGGGTACGAGGAGGCGATCCGTCGTCAGCGTAGACTGTTTGATGTCGTTGGGAAACCCGAAAAAAAGTTACACAGGATAGGTGTGTATGTACTTCATTATTTTAATCATGGTCCAAACCGCAGATGTCTGGCTTTGCGTCTATAAATCACGTTTCACGTATCCTAAGTTGCTTGAGTTTACTTGATATCACTCAGAAATCATGATTGTAGCCTACAATGTGTCGTTACCAACAAAGTCATAAAGAGGCAATTGTTAAATTAGTAAATAAAAAATATGTTGGCACGTTTATAGTCTGAGATGTGAGTCTTTTTGGGCTTTCCCACCTGTTATTCTTTACAGAACAGTTGGGTCACAGGTTGGATTCGAACCCTAGACCTCTGCATCTAGGCATACATTTTGAAGTACAAGTGCGCCTGCTTTACGGCTGACCCAATTGGCAAAACACAATTTTATTAATTTTAGGCCAGTGAGACAATGCACCAATTCATCTCACAACACGACTGATCCATAAAGTCATATGAACACTCTTTATATTGAATGTGTAATGTATTGCTGCCTTGACTCTATTAGTTCTTACACTATTACCTGGTAGCCACGTACCAAACTGCAATGTAATCCTTTGGGAGCAGTAGCTCACCGGTGGTCACATGGTCACCCGGAAAGTCCGGTACCATCTGACTTTCGCAAAAATGGACACCATCAGCTCTGTACAGCAGAGCATTAAGATCCAGTCAAATCAGCGCCGTTTTGGCACTTGTGATATTCCTTCCGCGCTGGCTAAAACCTCTTTTAGGGGCGACAAAACTTTCTCTAGGCTATAAAAACTATGAATAAATACTGGTAATAAATTCATAATACTAGAGCCTGACCGGAGAAGGATTTTTAAGGCCGATACTGATACAAATGTTCAAAATCCGATATGTCGGTCAATATATATATTCTTTTTTAAATCCAGAAACGCATGACAAAACCTAAACAGATTCAGAAACTAAAACTATTGTTTCCCTAACAATAGTTATTTGTAGTTATTCATGAGTTCTTACTAAAATAATACAACAATAGTGTGTTTTATTGTCACAACAGAACAGAACATTTTTTTATCAGGCATTAGAAATGCTGATACCAATAGTTCAAGAAATTCCTAATATCAGCCGATAATATGAGCTCTACATAATACTAACCATTAAACTCTGAATGGAATCCAGCCGTCTTCTTTGCGGAGAAGAAGATCAATGTGGTGGAAAGGCAACTTCTTCTTTTTTGTGTTAATTAGCAGATCGCAAACCAAGTTCAAGGCTCATACCGCCATCTACAGTAATGTATTGGAGCGTGTAGAATAAGTTATGGCACAGAGGAGCGAGCATAAACAGCAGTTTTTGTGTGTTTCAGTTTTATGTGGCAGTCAACATTGATTGTGTGGCGGCCCGCCAAAAATGTATTAATGTATGGCAAACACTGTAATTTAGCTAGCTATCCCACCCGGCGAGTGATAACGATGCTAACCGCAGTAAGAGAAAGTTTCATGTTCCGTCTGGGAAACAGCCCATATCACCCCAGGGGTCCAAGTCTTGCTGGGTATGGTGTTGTGCTGAAATTCTCCCCCATTTTTGACCCACGGATGGTGACTCTCCTGTGGACAGAAGGTAAAGGTGGAGAGAGTCCGAAAGCATCCCAAAACCGCAGAAATTAGAATTTAATTTTGGCGTGAAGAGGCTCAGAGAGATGGACAAGTTTGAAATGTTCACATTTGGACTGAAATACATTGACACACTTCATCTTTTTGTACATTGTATGTCTTTTTTCTCAAACACAGACTAGAGAGAACTTGACGATAACTGCGCTCAGAGGGACGTTTGATTTTACGTTTATATATGGTTTGGTTGTTTGTGGAGGAAAGTTCCAAAAGTCCTATAAACATGGACTCGATCTACAGTGACCACACATACTCACGCTGTACCAACCATCGAGGTAAGCTGTAATTTTAACAAAATGGCATGAATAGCTCTTTTTGGAAACAATAAAACATTCTCTAATTACTGGGGTGACTTTGTTTGAGAGTGTATCTGCACACCTTTCCCAAACAGTATTTACATTATACAGCCTGACACATAAACATAAAAAAAAGCATTTCCAGAAACGTTTTACAAAACATAAACAAATTACCCTACCATTAGTTATTTGTAGTTATAAATGAGTTCTCACTGAAATAATATGATAATTTGTGTTATTGTCACAACAGAACATCACAATATATTAAAGTTCTGATCAATAAAATGTATAAAAATACAAACTTAAGATATGAAACTTAAAGTTGTTTGAACAAAAATCCATTAACAAAAAAAAGCAGATGAGGTCATTACAAGACTGTGTCCTTATTGGAGTCGATTTAGTAAAGTTTTTTTAAGATTAAGATTAATGTCTGTTTACGTTTCAGCTTTACATTCAGATGCCCAGAAAGTGGCTGTTGGTGAAGAACATCAGCAGGAGTGGAGCTACAGTCTGGACCAAGAGGACACAAAGCCCCCCCACATTAAAGAGGAGCAGGAGATACTCTGGATCAGTCAGAAGGGCGAGCAGTATCATGGGCTCGAGGAGGCTGATATCACCAAGTTCCCATTCACTCTTCTCCATGTAAAGAGTGAAGATAATAAAGAGAAACCTCAGTTCTCACAGCTTCATCAAAGACAAACAGAAGAGATGAAAACAGAAAATGACGGGGAGGACTGTGGAGGACCAGAACAAGCAGGAAACAAGCATCCAGATGCCAATTTACAACCAGCTCCTGATGAAAAGACTGGGAATTGTTCTGAAGCTGAGATGGATGACAGTAATACTTGGAAGGTCACCAGAGTGCCTCATTCAGGTATTAACTCTCTGTTTAATATTGAGCACCCTGGTGAGAAACCATTTAGCTGCTCTGAGTGTGGGAATAGATTTGAACGCAAGGGACATCTGAAGAAACACATGAGAACCCACAGAAGAGGGAATCAGTCGAACTGCTCAGTCTGTAAAAAATCTTTTAAACAGCGTGGAAATTTACAGCAGCACATGGAAACCCACACAGGACAGAAACCATTTAGCTGCTCAGTCTGTAAAAAAGCTTTTACAGTGTGTGGAAGTTTAAATAAACACATGATAATCCACAAAGGAACTAAAGCTTCATTAGAGAGTGGACATTTACACAATCACATGAGAACCCACAGAGGAGAGAACCCTTTCAGCTGCAGTATTTGTGACAACATTTTCAGCAGGCCTCGTCAGCTAAGAAAACATAAATGTGTTGGTAAGATGGAAACAAAAGCTGATGGAAAGGACTGTGGAGGACCGGAACCAACCGGGAACACATATCAAGGTAGACGTTTCCAACCAGATACTGACGACAGTACTATTTGGAAGCAGACCAGAAAACCTCAGTCAGGGTTACACTCTGTGAATAACACCAAAGTCCCCGACAGTGATTCCAGATGTAGTGCTGATGAGAAACCATTTAGCTGCTCTGAGTGTGGCAAAAGATTTGACCGCAAGATACATCTGAAGTTACACACGCGAACCCACACAAGAACTAGTACATCCGTTAGCTGCTCCATCTGTAAGAAGGCTTTCACAGCCAGGGGACGATTTTACAAACACATGAGAAACCACAGACGAGGGAAACCATTCAACTGCTCAGTCTGCAAGAGAGCTTTCAGACAGCGTGGGAATTTACAGGAACACATGAGAATCCACACAGGAGAGAAACCATTTAGCTGCTCAGTCTGTAAAGAAGCTTTTGCGGTGCGTTACAGTTTGTATAAACACATGACAATCCACAAAGCAAAGACATCTTTATTAGAGAGTGGACACATTGGAACCCACATAGCAAAGAACTCTTTCAACTGCGGTAATTATGACAAAATGTTCAACAGGCCACGTCAGCTCAGAAAACATAAATGTGTTGGTAAAATGGAAACAGAAATTGATGGAAAGGACTTTGGAGGACCAGAAACCACCAAGAACACATATCAAGATACACGTTTCCAACCAGATACTGATGACAAGTCGGGAGAAGCTTCTGAACCTGAGACTGATGACAGTGCTGATTGGAAGGAGACTAGAGACCCTCGGTCAGTTGTCAACTCTCTGTGTAATGATGAAGTCCCTGTTAGTGAGTCCAGATGGACTGCTTTTTATACACCATTTAGCTGCTCTGAGTGTGGGAAAAGATTTGGCCGCAAGATAAATCTTAAGTTACACATGACAACCCATACAAGAGACAAACAATTTAGCTGCTCGGTCTGTACGAAAGCTTTTACAATGAGTAGAAGCTTAAGATATCACATGTCAACCCACACAGGAGAGAAACCATTTAGCTGCTCAATCTGTAAGCGAGCATTTAAAGGGATCGGACGTTTAGTAACTCACATTAGAACCCACACAGGAAAGAAACCATATAGCTGCTCAGTCTGTGAAAAATAATTTACGCGGAGTGGATATTTAAAGAGACACATACAATTGCACACACGGGAGGGGAATCCACTTAGCTGCTTAGTCTGTAGAAAATCTTTTACACTGAGAGGAAATTTAAAGACGCACATGCAAATTCACACACAAGAGGGAATATAATTTTAAAACATCAATGAACATTACATAGATAGATACACAAGACATTCCTAATATGTTGTTACCGGTTACTAGTTGATTTGTAAACTGTCTATTAACAGTCTCTGGATGGTTAGTAATAAAGTTGCAACAGATGACTCTAATACCTTGTTAAATAAATAATACTTTGTAAACCATCTATAAACATGGACATTTAGGTAATATTTTGTCAGTGGCTACGACGAACATTATTTGGATTGGCTGCTGTAAAGTTGTGACTGATGTTTTTCATGGTTATTGGTTAGTAAGTGCTTGGTAAAGCAATGAGAAATGTTGTGTCCTTCATTAAATATATATAATATATACTTATATTGTATATATAATATGTATAAAAATATTTTGGCCTTTACTATATATATATATTACATATAATATAGTACAGGCCAACAGTTTGAACACACCTTCTCATAACCAAACTTTTGGCCTGTACTGTGTGTGTGTGTGTGTATATATATACACTCACCGGCCACTTTATTAGGTACCCCATGCTAGTAACGGGTTGGACCCCCTTTT
>NC_048430.1:11175689-11179749 GCF_013103735.1 Etheostoma cragini
GCAGTTCTGAAGGCAAAAGGGGGTCCAACCCGTTACTAGCATGGGGTACCTAATAAAGTGGCCAGTGAGTGTATATACGTTACACATATAAAAAAAAACAAATATAAAAACCCAACAGATTACTTATAAATCCTTTTTTACAAAATGACAAACAAGTACCATCATTGGTTATTAGCCTAGTACCAGTAAAACAATATGCGCTGTCCTGATACTGTACTTATGTAATGTAACCGTCTAAAAATTGCCACACAGAATAAAGTAACTGTTCAAGAGCCATTAACTTATAAAATAAAAGGCCTATTTGCATAAACTGTCACTATATCTCGACACCAGAGATGGCAAAAGTACTTACTTCCCGTACTCAAGTCGAAGTACAGATAATTCTGTTAAAAAGTACTCTGTTAAAAGTAGAATTGCTGATATAACTTCTTTACTCAAGTAAAAGTGACAAAGTACAGGCTTGGAAATTTACTTAAAGTATAAAAGTAAAAGTAGCCTTGTGAATGACAAAGCTACCTGGACCAGACAGATGTTACTAGAGAGCACGCTGAGAAACAACAGGGGACACGAAAAAAGGCTCTTTATTCTTTATATTCCATTGGCTATGTTTTAAATGGATGTCTGCCAATAGGCCTACAACATTTAGATTATTTATTGTGACAGAGACCGGGACTCCAGGTTATTAAGATTCTGACCGAGTAGCAAGATATGAATTCAAGTGTGAATTTTTGAGAAGTCTGTGTGTATTCCCATCCAATTAGATTCAATTTGGTATTGATGACGCAAAAATAATAACTAACTCCAGTGAAATACCATACAAAATGCAAAAATGCTAGAAAATAATAACAATAAACCCACTATTAATTACATTCTTCTTAAGGAGCACGTTAAACAACTGCCATTATATCGAATCAAAAGCCATGTGTAACCTAGGTAACAGGTGAAGAACACAAACAAGCTAACTTTTAAATTTTCAAGAACTATAGACCAATACAACAACAGGCTTAAAAGAACTGACAACATCAGTTCTATGACTTACAGTTCTCAAAGACGTGCACGCACACGCACACGATCTCAACTGGTTATCCTCCAGACAGCTAGTTTATTTTTCTTTTCTCTCACTTTTTTCTCCGTGTGGCGTGCGCGCCCGCTCGTGGTGTGAGGTGTGTGTCCGCGCTATTCTCCGACATGCACTCACAATCACACCTGATAGACGACCTTTAGTTCAAAACTAAAGTAACAATTCAATTTTGTAAAATGTAAGGAGTAGAAAGAACCAATATTCATGTTAAAATGTAAGGAGTATAAGTAAAAAGTTGCCAAAAAAATAAATAGTAAAGTGAAGTAAAATTATCTGAAAAATCTACTTGTGTACAGTAACGAAGTATTTGTACTTTGTTACTTACTATCACTGCTTGACACTAGCACATTAGATAGATAAGATATGAAAAAAATCATGTTTCTTTGGCCCATTCTGGTGCTCCTAATGGTGTAAAATAAAATCAGAGCTGAGGAGTCTAATGGTTTCAATAAGAGCTTGTGATTCTCAATCAAACTGTCAAACTAGGCATGACTAATCAATTATGTCTGTTTAGCTTTAAAATGATAAAGTCACCACTAAAATATCTTTTAGAAAAAATAGAGACAAGAAATTGGAAATACACTTATGTAAACCCTTGATTCAGATTTGATCAGCACTGCCTAGTTTGACAGCTGGATCGCATTTCACAAGCTCTCATTGACGGATTTCTTCACAGATGTCTCATTTTCTGCTGTCGGGATCAAGTGACTAGGGTTAGTTTCAGCAAATAAGACAAAAAATATACTCAAAGTTACTTACTGACATCTTTTAAACGTCAAGTAAAGTGGTATTTGTACGTTTTTCATGCTTGTATTTTTTTTTTAAAGTGGTGTTGGTGCACGTCCAATTTTACGGTGTGTTTTTTTTTAATTACCATACATGAACAATAAATGAACATGCTCAAAACTTTACATTGCACAGTCCTTTCTGCACATAACAGTTTCAGTTAGCTGCCCAATAGGGGTGGGAATCACCAGATGCCTCCCGATACGATATCATCACGATACTTGTGCCACGATACAATGTTATTGCAATTTTAAACATCTTGCAATACTCTGTAATATATTGCAATTTATAACCTTTTCTATAACCACATCTGCTGAGGAATTTAGCTATCTTATGTCGGGAAGATATGACAAGCTGTGGAATCGCCGCTTATAGACCTCAATCATTGGAAAAAAATAGGGGGTAGGCATCCGTATGAGACGGAAAAAAAACTGTTGAAATTTGATAGGATTAAACCATAAAACCTGGCAAATAGTATAGTTTGTGCCATAAAAATGTAATGGCACAACTAATATTTTGCCATATTCAGTTCTTCTTCCACATATGTCACTGATGTCTTTAACCATAGTATTTGTAGTACACTTTTAAAGCAAAGTAGTAAAAAATAACTCCCGGTTAAATAATATATAATAATAAAAAATAAAGCTCCTTTTACCCAGAGTGCTATATATCCATATATCCATCTAGATCATTTTGGTGTACTCTCGCATTGCTGGACCTACCTCCACAGCGCAGATTCACCACTCTAGTAAGCTCTGGCTGTACTTCTTTTTATCCCGGATGTAGCAGTGGTGGGGGATGGACATCTGGCATATGACAGACATGCCAGATGTCTGGCTTTAACCCAGCAATGTACATCTGTTGAGCCAGCATAGTTTCAGTGTGGAGATATTGGCTTTTATACAATGTAGCTCAATGCACCAAGGATATTGTTTGAAATTCCCACACCTTTTTCAGAAAGGATGACATAATTAACAATAATCCATAGACCTTGTAGTGAACAGTTTAATGGAAAACTATTATGGCAGGGTACTTTGTTGGAAAATCATTCCAAATAAAACTCCTCACAACCAGATCTGAAGATTATCCTGTTGTTACGTTCTCCAACGCTTTGACATCTTATCCCGCCCTTTTTGGAGATGTGCCTTCATGCACCAATGTACTGGAGCATGATATCGATGTCGGCAACACTCTCCCCATCAAGCAGCACGCTTATCGGTGCCCTGTGCCAAAAAGGGAGCAGATGAAGAAGGAGGTGCAGTACCTACTTGAAAATGGCTTAGCTAAGCCTAGTCGTAGCTCTTGGAGTTCTCCCTGTCTGTTGACGCCTAAATCAGACGGTTCTCCTCGTTTTTGCACCGACTTCCGGAAAGTTAATGCAGTCACGGTGCCAGACTCATTTCCTTTGCCGCGCATGGAGGACTGCGTAGATAGTATAGGTGCAGCTACCTTCATCACAAAGCTAGACTTACTGAAGGGGTACTGGCAGGTTCCGCTGACCCCCAGAGCATCTGAGGTTTCTGCCTTTGTCACCCCTGACCATTTCTCCCAGTATACAGTAATGGCGTTTGGAATGTGCAACGACCAAGGCCAGCGACCTTCCAACGGCTTATGAACCTGGTACTTGGTGATGTGCCAAATTGCAATGTATACCTGGATGATGTTGTGGTGTACTCCTCCTGTTGGTCTGACCACATGGCTACATTGATGACTGTGTTTGCCCGTTTAGATCAAGCCTCTCTGACCCTCAACCTGGCCAAATGTGAGTTCGGGAAGGCCATCGTGACCTATCTCGGGAAGCAAGTTGGCGGAGGGCAGGTACGCCCTGTGACTGCAAAGGTGGATGCCATTCTGTCTTACCCTGTGCCCACAACCAGACGTGAGCTTCGGCGGTTCCTAGGAATGGCTGGGTATTATCGGTGTTTCTGCCGTAACTTTTCTATGGTGGTAGCTCCTCTCACTCACTTGTGTAGCCCAAACCAGCCTTTTGTGTGGACCAGTGAATGCCATCATGCCTTTGAATCTGCCAAGTCTATTCTCTGTAGTGCTCCGGTGCTAGCCGCCCCGGACTTCACTAAGCCTTTCAAGATCAAGGTGGATGCAAGCGCTACTGGAGCCGGAGCGGTGCTGCTTCAAGATGGGCCCAACGACATTAGCCATCCTGTCTCCTACTTCTCAGCTAAGTTCAAGCGC
>NC_048430.1:11179849-11181116 GCF_013103735.1 Etheostoma cragini
TGGATCCCACATACACTTCAAAGTGTTGCAAGGCAAGGAGCAAAGCCAATGCTTCCTTCTCAATAGTGGAATAGTTAAACTGATGGCGCTTGAACTTAGCTGAGAAGTAGGAGACAGGATGGCTAATGTCGTTGGGCCCATCTTTAAGCAGCACCGCTCCGGCTCCAGTAGCGCTTGCATCCACCTCGATCTTGAAAGGCTTAGTGAAGTCCGGGGCGGCTAGCACCGGAGCACTACAGAGAATAGACTTGGCAGATTCAAAGGCATGATGGCATTCACTGGTCCACACAAAAGGCTGGTTTGGGCTACACAAGTGAGTGAGAGGAGCTACCACCACAGAAAAGTTACGGCAGAAACACCGATAATACCCAGCCATTCCTATGAACCGCCGAAGCTCACGTCTGGTTGTGGGCACAGGGTAAGACAGAATGGCATCCACCTTTGCAGTCACAGGGCGTACCTGCCCTCCGCCAACTTGCTTCCCGAGATAGGTCACGATGGCCTTCCCAAACTCACATTTGGCCAGGTTGAGGGTCAGAGAGGCTTGATCTAAACGGGCAAACACAGTCATCAATGTAGCCATGTGGTCAGACCAACAGGAGGAGTACACCACAACATCATCCAGGTATACATTGCAATTTGGCACAGCACCAAGTACCAGGTTCATAAGCCGTTGGAAGGTCGCTGGCGCGTTGCACATTCCAAACGCCATTACTGTATACTGGGAGAAATGGTCAGGGGTGACAAAGGCAAAAACCTCAGATGCTCTGGGGGTCAGCGGAACCTGCCAGTACCCCTTCAGTAAGTCTAGCTTTGTGATGAAGGTAGCTGCACCTATACTATCTACGCAGTCCTCCATGTGCGGCAAAGGAAATGAGTCTGGCACCTTGACTGCATTAACTTTCCGGAAGTCGGTGCAAAAACGAGGAGAACCGTGTGATTTAGGCGTCAACAGACAGGGAGAACTCCAAGAGCTACGACTAGGCTTAGCTAAGCCATTTTCAAGTAGGTACTGCACCTCCTTCTTCATCTGCTCCCTTTTTGGCACAGGGCACCGATAAGCGTGCTGCTTGATGGGGGGAGTGTTGCCGACATCGATATCATGCTCCAGTACATTGGTGCATGAAGGCACATCTCCAAAAAGGGCGGGATAAGATGTAATCAGACTTTGAACATCTCCTTTTTGGGCATCTGAAAGATAGGAAAGGTGAGTATCCAGTTTATCTAGGATTGCTGAATTAGGCAACCTACCACCTTGCTGTAGGTC
>NC_048430.1:11181216-11208586 GCF_013103735.1 Etheostoma cragini
TGAGGGCCTGATTGTCCACAGGTGTTACCAATCCGGCCATCAGCTGGCCTGCATAAAAGCTCCTGAGTTGAAGACACCACCCCTTTTTCCTCCTCTTTCCAACTTCCTGTTGTGCTAAGAGTAGCCGGTGTAGTCAGTACTCTCTGTTGGTGCATATGATCTGTAACCTTGTTGACTCTATGTCTGAAGCTGGTAAGGGTTCTCTGCCATTTGTTTTAACCCCTTTTCTCCTGTTTTGTGGCTAGTCAGGGAGTTTAGCATTGTGTATTTTGGTTTTCTCTATCTGTAGCTCAGTTGCCATTTTGTTTCCAGGTAGTATGGGTTTTTGTTTGTTGTTTTGGCCTCGGAGACCCTGACGTTTTAAAGCTTCTATTTTTGTTTTCTGTTTATCATCCATGTGTATATATATGTGTCTGTGTGCATAGCAACGTTGTAAATACATATAGTTTACGTAATAAAACACACGTGTTAAGTACGTTGTCTTGTTAGTCTCTTTTTCATTAGTGAGCTGTTGGTTTGTGTTACGCCCTAGCTTCCCCTAGACGTTAAACGTAAGGGTCGTAACACCTGTGAAACCATGTCATACAATAACACTACAAATAACACTAATACAATCACAGTAGCACTCCAGGAAAGAGTAACAACATGTTTTATGTTTTAGTGAACTTTCCTTTAATTGTTATATCCATGAGTAAAACCCCTTTGGTCATGAAATGATTTGCATTCCAATCTAAAAATCACATCTAAGTAGAACTGGTTACTAATTTTAACCACAATTTATAAAAAAAAGATTGAATAGGACTTTGGCCCCTTAATTCACCTGTTTTGCTAAGTTATGTCTTTTCTGTTGCCACCTTCTTCTTGTCTTTTTTTTCTTTTTGTCTTTTTGTATGTATCTCTTTTTTGTGTTCTTTTTAAAAACGCTTCTTTTGGTGATGATTTTTCTTAATCTCGTCCTCTGAAGATGAGGAGGAGGCAACACATAGAGAGATGGTGGATGGAAGGATGCAGAAGACAGTGTGATTTGGTTAGACTCTGTCCTTACAGCAGTGGTCTTGGCTAAAACAATAGGAAATAGTATCAGTAAAACAATAGTGTTAATATGAACATCAAACAGCGTACCTGCACTTTCAAAAAACTTAAATCACGGCTAAACTAGAGTTAACCACAAAATGCCCATTTGCCCAAATTGCATTATGAATTCAAATTTGGAGGAAAGTGAAAATGCCATTGTGAGATCACATGTATTTGAATTCATCTGCCAAATGCTTCCAAAGTTTAATACTTCAAAAAATATATAAACTAGTTGGCGTGCCCTTTCTCAAAACAGCAAAATATAAGATGTAGCATAGGGAGAAAAACACCTGCTAATTGATGGTGAAGGGAGTCCATGTCCATTTTCACCTGGTTAATTTGTCTTTTGGAGCAGCACTGTGGCTGTTGGAGACATATTGATGGCGGGAAATAAGAGAAATAAACTTAAGTGCATCTCCCCGGTTATGCTTAGACCCGCCCTACTCTGCCTCTGATTGGCTTGTAGTCGTTACCTACGGTTTGTTAGGTTGGGTATGTTCAGATTTGGACATGCATGAGGAGTGAAATGGTTGGCTTGGGTCAGAGCCAATCAGAAGCGGGCAGTGGGCCCTTTGGCGCACTATTGGCTCCAACAGGTCTGGTCTGAATAACGTTTCCATGTGTAGCCAAGCGAAGCAAACTAAGGGAGTTAATTGAAGGTACCCAATTTAAAAGAAAACACCACAAGTAACTTAAAAAAGGGCTAAAGAAAAGAAAACTTCTGAAACAGAAGACGGAATGCAACATTTGCCACCACAAAATGAATATGAAGCACTGCAGTTGTGGAGCTCTCTGTGAATGGTAGGTAACTAATATGGGCAAAAATGGTCTAAGGTCTAATTTTACTGTATAATTAATATTCCTTTTTTCTACCGTACCTTGTACTTTTCTTCTTTTTTTACAGTATATTTAACCTTTTTTGTACAGTTTACTTGGGTAACTATTACATTTCTTTACTGATGCTTTTAGAGCTCAACAGCGACCGGACACTTTTATATGTAAATAGTTTAAAGCCTGGAACTAAGTCAACCAACTACAAGATGAATAGTAACCATAATACATTTGATTTGATTTATACATATTAAAAAAACGGCCCACATTAAAAAAATATAGTCTCGCCCCTCTGGCAATTCTGGCAATTCACCCCTGTAATGACTTATATGACTGATATTTGTTTTTGTGATTCATGACAACTTCCTGTGGTACTCATAGAGCATGAATAGCTATCAGAGAATGGTGGACAGAAAGTGTTGGGCGTTCATTGACTCTTATGCCGTAACGTCTGTCTGGCATGCCATTGTCAAAAGTTAAACATGTTTTAAATTGGGATTCGTACATTTTAAATACAGTGACATATAATGGATGATCTGTGTGTACATGGCTTTATACAGACTGTCACAATCATCACTGGACACTCATTGTAAGTAATCATAAATTATACCATCGCAATAAATATAATCTAGTTCATAATAGGTGGGTATTTTTATTTCCATTGATTGTGTAAATCAAAGCGCCCATATTCTGCTAATTTTCAGGTTAATAATTGTATTTTGAGGTTGTACCAGAATAGGTTTGCATGGTTTCATTTTCCATAAACATAATTTTTGTTGGACTGCACATTGTTGCACCTTCTCTTTTCACCCTGTGTGTTTAGGTCTCTGTTTTAGCTCCAGAGTGAGACATCACCCTTCTATACTATCTTTGCTGCACATGCTCAGTAGCAAGGTAAGATCCCATCAGCTAGATAACTCTTTCTCCAGCTTTGGTCAGTCCAAGGCAGGATTAGCTGGGAGACTTTGGCTGAATCCAAATCCTTCGTCTTACCCCTACCCCTTACTCCTTCCCCTGGTTTTTGCGCGTTCACGCGGGATCTAGTAGTGTCCGAATACCTATTGCGACCGACGGGAAGGGGATTGACCAAGGGGTGTATACCCCTACGAACAGAGTGTGGACGTGGTCTTCTAGACCAGGGCCACTTGTGGAATACCTGCAGAACAGGGACAGGAAGTAGTTCCTTGGGAGATTACGGTCAAGTAATGGGTGTTGTAGCAGTGTTTTTTCCCCATTCCCCACTGTGGGATTCATAAAGGATTTTTTAATCTTCTGTGTATCATTTTCTATATTGCGTTAGAGGTTTCCCTTATATTCTTATTTGTATCCTTAAATATTTGACTTCTAAGTTACAGGTATATTTCAATAAAGTGAAACGTACAATTCATTAAAAGTAAAGAGTATAATACCTCGGTACTAAATTACATTCAACCACTGATCTTATCTCATTTTATTTAAGGACAGTGGGCAATCTCGACTCTTAAAATCGTATTTTATTCTGAAGGGCAGAGAAGTGTATCGGAAGTTGTGTTTGTGTTTCTGGTTCACGAAAGCTGCTACGACCTCCGTCCCATTGTTTGCATTTGACCTCGTGATGAGGACGGCGGAGTAAAACGTGCCAGTGTTTAGTTTTCTAAAGAACTAAACATCAGAAACAGCTGGATGTTGTTTTAAAGCTGAAACAAAGCTAGAAAGAGCCGGTCTGCTATCTTCTTCCGACCGGAAACGCGTTTACTGCAGTTGATGCGGGGAGTCCGCGCGCTAAGCTAACGTTAGCCACAGCTAGCTCCTGCTAACGTGCGTTATTTTACATGTTGTGAACTCCGTTTTTTGCTCAAATGCAGCTCGGAAAGAAGTTGAGGAGAAGCACGTCAACATGAACTCTGAGAGGAAACTGCCAGCTAGCCAGCGGAAAGGTGGGAGACATTTTCTTCTTCTTACCTAACGTTACCCTGTTGGGTGAGATTCCTTGTTGTATGAGCTGGCTCTGGTTTATAATGCTATGTATCATTTTTTATTATCTAGTTTGAGAGTCATAACTCAAAATGTACATTAATGAGTAAGATCTGCTCCACTATCAGCTCCACAGCTGATAAATGAACCACACTTTGGCCATAGCGACGCGACGCTATGCTTAGCAACGGTCTGTCATCAAGAATTAGCAGAATGCAGAATGCCGTTGAATTGTTGTCCATGTGCTGTATTACATTCTCGTGCTTGCGTGCGTGCGTGCGTACGTGTGTGTGTGTGTATAGTCAGGTTTTCTGTTGCCTTTATTTTAAGTTGGTGGCGTGGGTATGAGAGGTATCTTAATTTTGTTGGGGTGAATTACATGTGAGTAATACACTGTTGGGCAAGCTACATGGGAATTGCAGTTAGCTAAGCTAGCAGTTACTCTGCCATGCTAGTTCACTACCAACGGGACAAGAAAAGTGTTGCATGTGTGGCCAAGCTACTTGATAAATAAAGGAGTTAAGCTACTGAAAAGTTACTTGATTCAGGTAATGGTGTAGCTATCAGCAAAATACTGCGTTACTAGCTAAGCTACGAGTGTCTTACTTAAGTTAGAGCGACCAGACGTCCCTGGTTCCGGTTACCTGTCCCCGGTTTTTACTAGGACCGACAGACCCGAAAGTGGAATGAAAGAACGTAGCCGATAGTCGCAAACCCTACACACAGAGATGTTTTAGCAAGCCGTATTTTGCGATGCTAAAATCACTGATTATTTACATGGAGTCTGGTGGGTTTAGCAAACGCAATTTAGCTGACTTTTATGTTTTCAAAAAGGATCTTAATCTGAAAGGTCGACCTCCTTAGAAATCCTTTCCATTTTGTTGTCAGACATTTAGAATATTAATCTGAGTCTGTCAGTAGCAAAACGAGCACTTTTATGAATTTAAATATATGCTGGACAATTGTCCTGTTAACTTACACTGTAGCTTGTTTCTCTGCTGCCGACTGCAGCGATCTCGTTTAATACTGCATCACTGTCAAAGGAAAATATTTCCTCAATAGTTTTTATTGTATCCAATGCTCAATGATCTGTTGCAGCAGGGTGGCCGCGGGTCCTTAAAAAGTCTTAAATCACGTTTCCTAAAATTAAGGCCTTAAAAAGCATTATATTGTCTTAAATTCAGATTGGATAGGTCTTAAATATGTTTGTGTCATGTCACGGCAAAAATGCAGGCAATCTGTTGTCAAATATTTTTTCCCGGTAGGCTTTGCGCTGCGTTGTAGCGGTAACATAAACCCATTTGTACATGTCCTGTCCCCTGACCAGTCGGCTATCCTAACCTTAACCACTTCAACCAATCAAGCTGCTTCTTGGGCGGGTGTTGACTTTAAAACAACGAGTATCCTTGGTTAAGCTCGGTGCCTGAAAATGCTTATGAAGCGAACTGCGTTATGTGTCGGAAGATTTTCAAACTTGGGCCAATGGGGATCAGAGCGGTGAAATCGCACATACAAAGCAAAAAACACAGAGACTACGTAAAGGCACGCCAGCAACCCGCCATTGCTAGTTTCTTCTCCACCGCTAGCAACAATGTCAACGCTACTTTACGGTGGGAAATACACAGCCAACAATGCCAGCTGAGCTACAAGCAGTTTGTGGCTCTAAGCCAACACTCCGAGCAGAGGTGATGGGGGGGTGGAGGACCGTGACAAGACACAATTCATACAGGTCCAATGACGGGACTGAAGAAGTGTTCCAAGCAATGCTTCCAGATTCAAGGCTTGTACAGTCATTTACCTCTGGAAAAGACAAGACAAGATAAGATATGTGGCTAAATTTGGATTGGCGCCATATATCAAAAAATAGCTCATCACAGAAGTCTAAAAATACGGTGCGTTTGTAATTATGTTCGACGAGACACTGAACCAGAAAACCAAAAGCAAACAACTGGATTTGCATGCGCGTGTATCGTTATAAATTGGTAAGGACACTCTTTTGGGAAGGCTTTCTCAAGTGCAAAGTCACTGTTTTGTTTATAATAGAATGTGAATTGTTTTACAAGTATATTCACAAAAGCTCAGGAGTAGACATCAGAACTTGAACAAAAATTGGTCACATGGAGACCTGAGAACACACATATAGACACACACACACACTCCCACACCGCAAAACACTCATACACACTGCTGTCTACTCTCTCCATGCTGGGTCCTCCACAAACTGCAACCCATCCATCTGAGTCTCTCTCTCTCTCTCTCTATGTGTCTGTTGGGCACACAAATCATATAAGAGTCTTTGCATTTTAAAAGCAGCTGGAATTGGCATTTAATTATTTTTTTTGTTCAAAAGGTACAGTGGTTTTTAATATTTATTTAATATTCACTTGATGTTATTTCACTTGATGTTATAACCATTTGTTCAAGGGACCCAAATGTTCTGAAAATATTGTAATAATATAATTTAGGAAAGCAATTACATTTTTGTGTTATGCTTTCACACCACACACATTAAGTCAATGTTCTTAAACTCAACCAATTATTGTCATTTTACCATACTGTTAATTTTGTTTACTTGGAAAGATTACCGTATATTTCCACTTTGTAAAGCAAAATCTGTTAGATAAATGTAGTTCAGTTAACATGACAACCTTGTAAAATATTGGGACTTTCTATCTAGAAATATTAGGACTTTTTATCTTGAAACATTCCCCTCTGAGGTGTAGTGGAGTGGAGCATGAAATAGCAGCAGGGGTGGGTCTAGGGTAAGACCTTTGGGGGGGGGGGGGGCAGCTCAGCCCCTAATGAAATCAGCTCTAGGTCTAGTGTCCCCGTTTTAAGTTTTACACATAAAAACATGATGTGTTTTGGAGGTATATACTCAGCTAAGCTGAAAATGTCCCCAAATTTGGTCTGAAAAATCTAGTAACCTTAACTTAGGTGTCTTACTTTTGTAGGGTGAATTACATGTGAATAATACAGTGTTGGGCAAGGTACATGTGAATTGCAGTCAGCTAAGCTAGCAATTATTCTGCCATGAATAAAGCTTTACTACACATAAGTAACACAAACACAGCACTAGGCTAGTTCCCTACATGTAAGTTACTTTAAGCTGTGCTAATTTCACATGACAAGAAAACTGTAGCTTGTGTGGCCAAGACACTTGATAAATAAAGGAGTTAAGCTAATGAAAAGTCACTCTATTCAGGAAATAGTGAAGCTACCACCAAAATACTAAGTTACTAGCTAAGCTTGTTTGCCACTTAAAACTGACTGGTCAATGTTATAACAGTAATATTTGTCTTATTTCTACAATAGCATTCTTGTGTCAGTTGTCGTTTAAGTCAGTGTTATGGAATATGACTTATCGAGTTACTGGTCCGGTAAACACATTACAATTTCCGTACAGTAATATCAAATGTCCTTGCTCCTTCCCAACTCTCTGGTAATATTCTATTCACAAATTACAACCAATAATACGGTAATCTTACTGCGATGGTCAGCCGATTTGAGCGAGAATATTCTGTACTGTGCTCTGGATCTTGTTTCTATTGCTCCTACGCAACTAGGAGTGTGACTGGTCCAAGATGACAGCCCCCTTTCTTGCACCCAGCAGCCAATGCGGCGTCTACTCTTTATTATGTCTATGGGCGTACACATACACGCCACTTGCTTTGTTATTGTGAGAAGAAAGCTACGGTTGAGTTTAGGAAAAGAAGAATTGATCGGGTTTAAGAAAAGGAAAACTTTTTATAATTACAAAAAAAGAAAGCGACAGTTGCCAAAAATGTCATGTGTCACACGCGGGACTTTGAAACGTCACAAAAGGGACGCAATCCCTGGTCTCCTGGGTGAAAGTCCTGTGTTTTACCTGTCCACTACCCTGACCAGCCTCTATAAGATAAGATAAGATAAGATAATTTGTTTATTAGTCCCCAATGGGGAAATTACTGCACTACACTCTGTGTACACACTTTTTGTTAGTACTCACACACAGGCCTGAAATACACACACATGCTCAGGACCTATACATGCACTATACATGGAGAGATGTCAGAGTGAGTGGGCTGCCAGCTGAACCAGCGCCCTGAGCGGTCGGGGGGGTACGGTGCCTTGCTCAAGAGCACCTGGCAGTGCCCAGGAGGTGAACTGGCATCTCTCCAGCCACCAATCCACGCTCCCAACTTTTTGGGTCCATACGGGGATTTGAACCAGTGACCCTCCGGTTCCCAACCCAACTCCCTATGGACTGAGCTACTGCCACCCCCAAATATACACGGATTTTGGTCCTTTCATACTACTCGCCCGGTGTGAATTAACACACAGTAGCAAGGTAACGTTAGTCAATGGAGGCCAAACAGCACTGATATACTCTACACCCCAAAAACAAGCATGCGTCTTTATAACAAACAATAATGGCATACGAATTGGCATGTCATACGTACACCATAATTAAAACCATCAGAGAATGATGTTGTCGTTCTAACTTTTCTGCAGGTTAGGTTTTCAAGTTACTATTGCAATTTTAACCCAGTTACAAGGGAAGCACCATCGTGATTAGTGCTGCAGCTATTGATTTTATTTTAGGAATCGAGTATTCTAACTATTATTCCCGAAATACTTTTGCTTTACAGGAAATATACGATAAGAGGTTTTTTTGAAAACTGCCACCTGGTAACAAGTGTGTTTGTGGTTCATGTTGTAGTACCTGGATATTTTCCAGCAATGTTTATTGGGTTATTTTAAAAGTAATTTCTAAATAAGCAACGCTGGGGAAGCTATCACCTAGTTGTTCAATTCAATTCAATTTTCAATTCAATTTTATTTATAGTATCAATTCATAACAAGAGTTATCTCAAGACACTTTACAGATAGACCACACTCCATAATTTACAAGGACCCAACAGTTCTAGTAGTCTCCTCCAGAGCAAGCAACAGTGCAACAGTGGCGAGGAAAAACTTCCTTTAAGGCAGAAACCTCGGACAGACCCAGGCTCATGGTAGGCGGTGTCTGACGAACGGTTGGGGTTAGAATGAAGAGTGGAAATAACAAAAATTGCTCTCGCTTTGCCAGACCCTCCTCCAAAGCACCCTGAAGGAGGGTCTGGCTACTTCACATAGCATTTGGGGATGGGAGGAAAACGTTAGTGATGGCTAAATGAAGCCTAACAACTTTCTCATTTTATGCTCATAAGATGGCGCTCTCTGTTCAAAGAAAAAAGTTAAAATAATGGCAAGTCAGTGTGTTTACACCCTAGAGATATTATCAGCCAACATTAGGCATTTATAATGGCCAATTCAAATATATGTATGTTTTAATATTCATTCATCAGAATCATTTATGACAAATTATTCTGATAAATGAATATTTAAAAAAATAAAAACGGACTCTCAACCATATTATGAGTGTTGGTGTTGCTTAGTTTGTCCACCAGAGGACGCTCTACAACGTCCCTGTTGGCAACAGAGATTTCTTCTTTTTTTATGTGTTTTTGTTCAAAGGACTTAAGTTTCATATGTTAAGTTTGTAATTTTAAACATTTTATTTATTGAAATTATAATATATTTAGGATGTTCATCTGTTCTGTTGTGACAGTAAAACAAATTATTTCAGTGAGAACTCATAAATAACTACAAATAACTAATTTTAGGGAAAGCTGTTTGTTTTGTTATGCGTTTCTGGATTTTTTTCCCTAAAATACATTTCGGCTGATATATCAGAATATTAACCAAATATTTGTATCGGTATCGGCCTTAAACAGAAGTGCCCTTGACTGACGCTAACGGCGGATTTGAGTGAAGTGGAAGCCCGGGACTGTTGGTCAGGAAGTGACGTCCCAACTGAAGCCCCGCCTTGATGAGACATCAGTTGCATTACCAATTGGATAAAGAAGCCGAAAAAGCGCAATGTCGAAGTAAATGTTAACCGTCATGTTGTCCTCGGGTCAAATTGACCCTTTTTCTTATATCAATGTTCTTTCTAATTCCCCAAAATAACATGATTGATTCCACACAACGCTCTTTGGCAAGTAAAAATCTCTACTTTCATTCTTTTTTGGGGGGGTCTTATACAATTTTATAGAATTTTGAAAACAAATTGAAGTGGTTTCTAAATAGTATTGAGTAAAAGTTGACATATTCCAGTCTGTGATTATCCATCAACATCCATTCCTTTAATTTTAGTCTAAATAATTCCTAATTTCAGATTTTCTAACTCAAACATTAGGTATCATTTTCTTATAAAGGATGTTGATTGACCATAAATTTAAAAAATAACTGTAAAACTAAAGTTAATAAGTTAGTGTTACGTAGTGTTGAAAACGTCGAAGTGGCAAACATTGAAAAAAGTGTCTAAAGTGTTGAAAAAAAAAAAAGGAACGAAAACGTGAAGAAAGGAACAAAAACTTAAAAGTTAAAAACATTGATTAAAAGTGTCAACAAAAGTGTTGATTTTGACAGGAAGACAACACAAGGGTTAATGCAATAGACTGGGGGTGCTGTTTTGCTGGCACATTAAACGTCAGTTGAATGAACCAAAACCATGGCAAAATGCAATTGATTAAGATTTAATTCTATTGTTTAGTCAAAATAATTGTATCTGAATTGAGGATTGCATTGAAACATTTCATATTGAATTCTCAATTGCAAAATACATATTCAAATTGAATGAAAAACTGAATCAAAATAATTTAAACTAAATTTAGTATTGCAGATTCTAGATATCATAATTTTGATACGAAGTCAGTTAAAATCACTTGAACATATGCAGGCATTCCCAATAAATTGAAAGACCTGTGTTTCACCAGATCGTCTGACACATGAGGCAGGGTTTGGAAATGATTGCTTCTCCAACATGGGCAACATGCTGCTAATGTCCCCAGGAGCGGTGCTTCTTGCCTAGCTGCTCCTCCAACGTTTAGACACCCCAGCTAGAGGGGCCGTTTCTAGCCATGGAAAGGTCCAACTTCTTGTTAAGGACAACACTGTTGTTGCCAACCTGGCCTTTGATTGTTGCGTCTCTGATTAACCTCAAGTCTGTAATCTTTTCAAATTAATTTAAATAAAAAGGTTGATCACATGATCATTTTCAAATCATTCAAAGCTGTAACTGTTATTTCTCTTTCAAAAGGCAGCAATACATAACAAGCTAAAATCTACAGTGTACATGTGATTTTACACATTACCGGTAAAATAATTCATGCTTAATAATCAAACCGGGATTATTTTCCAGACCATTATCGTACCAAGAAAGTCTATAATTGTTGCATCCAAAGAAACAACAGAACTGGACAATCCTCATCCTTCTTTGGCGCTACCAGTGTGACAACGTGTTGCCTTCCTCTGTGAAAAAACTAGCTTGTTTGTCCGACTGGACTCCATAGTGCATTCAGTTGACCCTCTGAAAACTCATATTGCATTCATGCCTGCTTTGTTACTGTGAGCGTCAGTGCTGAAAAAAAATCTTTCAATCTAAGATTGAATTGAAATTCCTGCCACCACTATTTATTAGATCTTTTTGATTATTATAGTGTTGTTAAGATTCACATTAATAGCTGTTAGTTTGTCTTTCACCTTTACCTTCAGATGTCCAGACAGTGATTTTTGGTGAAGAACATCAGCAGGAGTGGAGCTCCAGTCTAGACCAGGAGGACACAAAGCCCCCTCACATTAAAGAGGAGCAGGAGGAACTCCAGATCATTAAGAATGAAGAGCAGCTTCAAGGACTGGAAGAGGCTGATACCAAATACACAATTCCTCTGGTCCCTGTGAAGAGTGAAGATGATGAAGAGAAACCTCAATTCTCACAGCTTCATCAAAGACTTACTGAAGAGGTAAAAACAGAAGCTGATGGAGAGGACTGTGGTGGACCAGAACCATCCATGAAATCAGATCCAGATACACATTAAAAGCGGATACTGATGACGTGACTGGAGACTCCTCTGGACCTGGGACTGATAACAGCGAGGAAGAGACCAGAGAACCTCCGTCAGGATCCAACTCTCTGAATAATAATAGACTACCTGTTAGTGTTTCAAGATGTACTACTGGTGAGAAAGTATTTAGCTGCTCTAAATGTGGAAAAAGATTTGGCACCAATGGACATTTGAAGAGACACGTAAGAATCCACACAGGAGAGAAACCATTTAGCTGCTCAGCCTGCAAGAGAGATTTTAGAGAGAGTGGAAGTTTAAAGAGACACAGGAGAGAAACCACTCACGCCGCCAAAACCTAGCAAGCCGACGGTCACACAAAACACTTTTGTAGAGAAAATGGCAGCAGTGAAACCAATTCCTGTCATTGATTTACAAAAAAAACGTTTCACACGGCGTCCGCTGGAAGAAAAAAAGAGGATAAAGGATCTTGGACCCGACCAACCCGATTTACAAATCCAGCAGCAGGCCAGTGACCGAGGACGTAGCTACACCCGGGGCTTCACCCGCTCCTGTTATGCCAAACGGACTTGGCTGGCCGGATGCGATGTTAGTAATGCCTTTTTTTGCTTTCCCTGTCTTATTTCAGAGTGTTGGCACAGAGGTTTTGTGGACAAAAACGGGGGTGAGAGACGTAAAACATCTCTCGGAAAGATGCAAACGTCATGAAAGTACTCGCAGCCATCTTAAAAATAGCATGAAGCTAATGTTTTTTGGCCGAGTAAGCATTGCAGAAAAACTAGATGAAGGCTACAGGACTGACATTAGAAGGCACAACGAAGAGGTGACAAAAAAATCGTCAAATACTGTCTAGGATAATAGACTGTGTGAAGTGTTGTGGAGCCTTTGAGTTGGCTTTACGTGGCAACGATGAGAGTGAGAGCTCCGAGAACCCCGGGATATTCGGCGACTTGGTGGATTTTGCTGCCTCTCTAGATGGAGCTTTGAAAGAGCACCTCGCAAGTGCCACTGTATTTAAGGGAACGTCAAAAACGATACAGAAGGAGCTACTTGACTGCATGTTGTCTGTCACAAGAGAAAAAATAATCAAAGAAGTCCAGACAAGTGATTTTTTTTTATCAATCCAGGCAGATGAAACAACAGATATTGCCACACAGTCCCAACTTGTACTCCTACTGCGCTACATCGACAAAAACAATGCTGCTATTGAGTTCACCCCTCTGCAATCAGCTACAAATGAGTCCATTGCTGCTGCGCTGAAAGAGTGTCTTGCTACCATCCTTCCTGAGGGTAAGAAAAATAAGCTCATCTGCCAGGCATATGATGGGGCCTCCGCTTCCGCTGTTCAGAGGGAAATACAAGATGTGTACCCAAAATGCCCACTATGTCCATTGCTACGCACATCAGCTCAACCTGATAATGCAACAGGCCACCTCTCACATATCCAAGGTGAGGCATTTTTTCTCTAAGATTTGTGGATTTGCCAGCTTTTTTTCCAAGTCACCCAAGCAGACATGTTTTCTGGATAAAGTGGTTGCCGAGAGACTGCCGGGATCCGGCAACATCCGATGGGACTTTCATAGCCGTGCCATCAATACTGTCTTTGAGCACAGAGAGGATCTTATTCGCTGTTTTGAGAGCATACAAGACTCGGGTGACTTTGACCCCAATACTGTCAGAGAAGCAGGAGTCCTGGCCAAGCTGCTGAAAGATCAGGATTTTAAGTTCTTTCTGGAACTTTATCACCACATCACGCCAGATGTAGACTTCTTCTCGGCCAAGCTCCAGAAGAAGAACATTGATTTGGCCCATATCAAAGGGAGCATCCAACAGTTCCAACAGGAAATACAAAAAATCCGGTAACTGTATTCCTGTAATGTGATCATTATTTGATTTCATTATTAACTCTTTCTTATTTGCCAGTATTATAATAATGACAATGACCTTTATCCTTTGCAGGCGCTCTCTCCATTCCATTGGTGAGCAAAGCAGTGGTGCTCGGCCAACGAAGAGGCGCCGCGCGCTCAGTCCAGAAGACCGTGAAAGGATTGCAGCAGAGGTGAGTTTGTCATAAAAATCAGTCAAAATTCCATTTTACATTATTGTTGTGCTGCAGAGATGTCCTGCCCACATATCACATTCTACAGACTCAAGAAAAAAAAAATGGCAACATTAAAAGAAATGATCAAATGGAATATGAAGTCCTAAACTACCCACCCAAAAAACACTTTATCTTGTTGGGTGGCTGTGGCTCAGTGGTAGAGCGGTTGCCTGCCAATCGAAAGGTTGGTGGTTCGATCCCCGCCCCTGCAGTCATTGCCGAAGTGTTCTTGGGCAAGACACTGAACCCCGAGTTGCCCCCGGTGCTGCGCATTGGAGTGTGAATGTGTGTGAATGTTTATCTGATGAGAAGGTGGCACCTTGTACGGCAGCCCCGGCCACAGTGTATGAATGTGTGTGAATGGTGAATGTTTCCTGTAGATGTAAAAGCGCTTTGAGCAGTTGTTAAGACTGGAAAAGCGATATATAAATACAGCACATTTACAAATACAGCACATTGTATGGGACAAAAAACTGAAATGGCTCTATTTTTCTTTTGAAAGTCTTTGACTTTTGCAACAGTGACAACTAGTGGCCTACTCCAGGCTACTACCTTCCATTAACATGTGTATATTTTTTATTTTTCTCTTTAGGTCTGTGACTTCATCCTGGGACACACTAGGGAGCGTTTCTCCTTCACAGACCACCTTGTCTGCGCCACCTTGTTGCAGGGGGACAGGTTTGAGGAGTACAAAGGTAGCTTTCTTGAAGATGCACTTAGCAGCACCGTAAAAGCCTACCCGATGCTCAGTGGAAGCAAGCTGAAGATGGAGCTCAGTCTCATCTACAGCAAGGAAGAGTTCAAAGCCTGCCGTGGTGCTGTGGATCTCTTCCAGCTGTTTATGGAGAATAATCTTGAAGAAGTCTTTTCCGAAACGGTGACTCTGCTAAAAGTTGTCATTACAACACCCATGACCACGGCTGAAGCTGACCGATGTTTCCCAACCTTGACAAGAATAAAAACCTTCCTCAGAAACACCGTGACCCAGAAGAGGCTCAATGCACTGGCCATGCTGTCCATGGAAAAGACACTTGTTACTGGGATGACTGAAATTTGCTCACCAGAGGCAAAGGAGAAAAAAATGTATGTTCAAGTAGTTATGTTTGTAGCTTGAATTTTGCATCGTATTGTCTTGATCAGGTCACTTTATTACCCCCAATTGGGCAATTTGGATTACAGCCAGCAGTAACAAATATGTACAACAAACAACAACATGAACACAACTACAGTATAATCTATTAATTCTGCAACGCAACAGACTATATCTACGCCCGGTGGGTAGCAGCATAAATTCAGACCACAAGGGATGACACGCATCAGCCAGGATGGCTCCCGCCTTCTTCAAGGATCTGGCCTTATGCAGGTCATGCAGGTCATTTAAGGGTGTGCCCGCAATTTTTCTGCACACCTTCACGATACCTTGCATGCGGTTTTTCTATTTAACCCTCTGAAACCGAAAGACTCGCCCACAGGAAAAAACAGCCCCTCTGATTCATAGTTTAATCATTTAATAACCATAAAAGATAGAAACTCACAGATTTCTGCGGCTGAAAGCTAACGAGTTAACGGTTACGGATGTCTCTTCAGGGTCTTTCTAGTCTCTACAGGTGAGGAGAATGGCGTCACTGGTTTGACATTTGGCATATATATATATTTATATCATATATTTCGACATTTTTTGGAAGAAATGTAATTAGTCTCTGCTTTATATGAGTTATAATGTTTATTATATTTATTTTTGCATATAGGTGAACTGTTTAAGACAACACAAATGCTTGTGTAGCATTGCTGTAGATGTAATATCAATAAATATGACATTAATATGTTGAATATTGGCATAAGTAAATGTCATGAGGGCAAAAGCGTCTGGACTTTATTTGAAAAAATCTATGTATTTTGTCAACTGTGGGGATTATTTCTTCACAGTGTGACTCCCAAGACATATGAGAAGTGTTTTAGAGAGGAAAAGGGCTTAGGTTTTACTGCTCTGTCTGGGAAATCAATACATATCTGGAAGATTAATGTTCCGTTTTATTTCTTTGTCTGTAAGGTCTTAAAACCATTTTTAACATTCAGGTGACCTCAATGCAACCCACATATTCTAATAACCCAGGTTGTCCTGAAAAAAATGATGTTCATATCTTAACTATAAACAACAGGGTTGATGTTTTACAAGCTTTTTCATAAAATAAATCCAGAGGAACAATGAACAATGAATGAAAAATGGCCGTAGGGTTCAAAGGGTTCATAGAAAGTGACCAGTAACAGCAGATAAAAGAGAAAGTAAGAACTGATTCAACATTTTCCTAAAAACATTGTTGACATTTAAACTGTGAAGCTGAGGGAGAAAGTGCATGCGCTGATGGGATGTCTTTTTTATTTTTTTTAACACACCGCATCAACCTGTGACTCAAAGCACAGTTTACTGTCAATCACAGTCCCAAGATATTTGTACTGCTGCACTAGTACAACTGGTTGGTTGTCCATGACAACCGGGGAAATGACAGTGGGATATCTTCTGAAGTCAGTGCACATCTTTTGTTGTATCGACATTAATGTTTAAGAGGAGGATTTACACCAATCAATAAAATCAGGGACTACAGGACCGCCACTGCTGAGGGACACAATGAGAGAATTATCCGCATCCTGATGTTTTGGCATTCATTGGTGTATAAAACAAATACAAGCGGGGAGGGGACACTGTAGAAGATAAAAGAGCATCTGATAAAACACTGTTCCCTCTCACCCGTTATCTCACTGTTAACCCGTGAGCTGTCTTCGTGTCGACAGTGCAACTTTGGGGTTTTTCTGAAATTACATTTATATATATTAAATTCTTTTGGTCTTTTTTAAAACTTTTGTTGCTTTTCCCCATGAGGTTTTTGTCACTTTTTTTACTGCACCTTTTGACGTTTTTTAACTTAAAAGAAAGTAGTGTGCTGTTCATTTATTTTAGCGAAGAGCATTGTGTGGAAAAATCTGTGTTATTTTTCTCAAAAATTGTTTAATGAAAGTTTTTTGTTTTTTTAAATGGGTCTAATTTGACCCACGGACAATATAAGGGTTAACAAATCCATCAGCCAGCAGATCAGTCCAGTATCAATGTGATGAGTCTTCTTCAGCTTGTCGGCTAAGACATGCGGCTGAATGCAGTTAAAAGTGGAAGAGAATTACCTTGGCCCCCTTAAGATGTTTAAAAACTATGTGAGGTCCTTGTTGCAGCTACCTGACCTTTAGGCAAACTGGAGAGATTCTAACTTATCCTGTACACTGTCCAAAAGTGCATCCTTCAACAGCCTTTCAACAATTTTCATGAAAAAATATGTAAGTGCCACTAGTCTAAAGTTATTGAGGGTCTTACGAGTTTGACCTTTAGGCAGGAACAGTTGAGTCCTTCCAAAGACGAGGGACCTGATGCAGCTGTAAGGAAAGCAGGCGATCTCTGCCAACTGGACAGCACAGTTCTTTAGAACTCACCCCCAATTTTTCTTTCTTTGACACCACAGAAGAGTTTTGAGACCATGACTTTATCAATGGTTACAATATTATTTACAGGATTACGATCAACCTTTTTGAAAACCGAAATCTAAACTAAACTCATGGACATTAAAGGTCCCATGACCTTAGACCTTAGTGGTCCCCTATTACTGTATCTGAACTCTCTTTTATATAGACCTTAGTGGTCCCTTAATACTGTATCTGAAGTCTCTTTTATATAGACCTTAGTGGTCCCCTATCACTGTATCTGAACTCTCTTTTATATAGACCTTAGTGGTCCCCTAATACTGTATCTGAAGTCTCTTTTATATAGACCTGAGTGGTCCCCTAATACCGTATCTGATGTCTCTTTCCCAAAATTTAGCCTTGGAGACCATGACTGTCCACTGGTCCATCAAATTCAAGCAGGAAGTCAAAGAAAAACACAAATCTTGTTGGGTCCGATTCCGATTTGATAAAATGTTAGCAGACCCATATATCCGCTTGTACAACAGTCCCTTTCAAAAAAAAATATAAAAGGTCATCAGTTTTAGTTGATTCTGAACCAATCAGCTGTTAGATTAGCTAAGAGGCAGACCTTTCCCAGCATGCCCTTGGTCTGACTGGGTCTTGCAGTTGGTGAAAAGCAGCTGCGATGGATGCGTCTCAAACGTACTCAATTACATTCAACCACTGCTCTTATCTCATCTTATTAAAAGACAGTTGATAATATTGACACTTTTATTCTGAGCGTAAGTCAAGGGCAGATTTGTGTTGTGCATGCTCAGATTTAAACACGTTACGGCATAACAGTGTCATACTGCAAATTGTGAGATCCATAAAATTATAAACATTTCTCATTCTCAACAGAAGATGGAAATCAATTCAAAAACGTTAACATAAGGTTATCTCAAAACGCCATTCCAGTGACAGTCTTTGTTGTGTTTGATTCTAACTTTTAGCCAGAACTGAACCAACTTTGTTAAGTAGGTCAATTTTCATTGTATTGACATTACAGAAGTCTCTCGTTAGCATCCTGTTTGCTACCTGTTTCAAAGTGATGTGTGACTTAAATCTGCACTCGACTGACATCGAGGAGTGACAACCTAAATCCCATTGTTTGCATTTGACCCTGTGATGAGGACGGCGGGGTAAAACGCGCCAGTGTTTAGTGTCCTTCCAGAGAGAAACATCAGAAACAGCTGCATGAGGTTTTAAATGCAATGCATGGAGTCTGCGTGCTAAGCAAACGTGTGTCATTGGATATGTTGTGAGCTTCGTATTTTTCTCAAATTACAGGTTGGGGCAAAGTTGAGGCGAAGCACTTCAACATGAACTCTGAGAGAAAACTGTCAACTGGCCAGCAGAGAGGTGGGAGACATTTACAATGTTCTATTTTCTTCTTTTATGTTTTCTTCCTTAACTAAAGGAGAAATACGGTCAATTCCAACACGTAGCTGTTGTTTGTAACTTTGGAATGCTGTCAGAAAAAGACAAAGGAAACCAATCGGTGTTGTCTGCAACGAGTTATCCTCCTGCTAGCATTAGCACCCATCAGGCTTAAAACAGGGCAAGTTATAAACGTGTTTTTAGCCTCTGAACATGTTCAAAATGTCACTACAAGTACCTACCATGTGAAGTGATTCCTTCAGAGTGAACCCACTGAATCTGATTGCAGTAGATTTGAAATAAATGCATGTGTAGGTACTTTTTATGACATTTTGAGCATGTTAAGAGGCTAAAAATGCGTTTGAAACTTGCCCTGTTTAAGCCTTTAGGGTGCTAACGCTAGCGGGAGGATAACATGGTGTAGGCAGCATCGATTGGTTTAATTTTTCTCTCAACTGACAGACCTCCAAATCTTCAAACAACAGAGGTACATGTTGAAATTTACCATAATTCTCTTTTAATGTTGGGCGTAATTAATTGTTGAATGAGCTGGCTCTGGTCTATAATGACATATAACTTTTATTATCTAGTTTGAAAGTCAGTCATAACTGAAGTACATTAATGAGTAAGATCTGTTAAAGATTTGTTAAAGTTACACTGTGTGGCGTTTTAAGTATTTTATTAGCTAAAATCAATGTCTTTATTCATTAATATATCTTCATTGGTGTAAAATGAAGATATATGAAGGTTGCCGCCCTTCAACTGCAGGTGGTGGGGGGGGACTCTGATAATTGTTTGTGCATATGCACCAAACAAGAGTTTAGAGTATCTGCGTTCTTGGAAACCTTGACTAGACTCTTGTATGGGGCTCCAGTGGGGAACTCCATAGTTCTGCCGGGGGAATTCATTGCACATGTGGGCAATGATGGAGATACATGGAGTGGCGGGATTGGGAGGAACAGCCTCCCTGATCTGAACCAGAGTGGTTGTCTGTTTTTGGACTTCTGTGCTAGTCATGGATTGTTTATAACAAACAACATGTTCAAACACAGGGATGCTCATTTGTGTACATGGTACCAGAGCACCCTAGGCCGAGCGTCAATGATCTGTTATGTAATCGTTTCATCTGATCTGAGGCCGTATGTTTTGGAGATTGGGATGAAGAGAGGGGCGGAGCTGTCAACTGATTAGGTGGTGAGTTAGGTCAGGGGGTGGGGGTTGACTCGGGACAGACCTGGTAAGCCCAAACAGGTAGTGCGGGTAAATTAAAAACGTCTGCAGGAGGCCCCTTTCCGACAGACTCTCAACTCACACCTCCGGCGGAGCTATTCATGCATCCCTGTGAAGGCTGGGGGCATTGAACCGGAGTGGACAATGTTCAAAGTTTCCATTGCTAATGGTGTGGTGGAGAGCTGTAGACTTAGGGTCTTAGGTGCCTCAAGGGGTGGTAACCCACAAACAACCTGGTGTACACCGGTGGTCAGGGAAGCCATCCGACTGAAGGGGTCTTTCCTGGATATGTGATCCTGGAGGGATCCAGAGGCAGTTGCAAGGTACTGAAGGTATTGAAGTTACTGAAGGGCCCGAAGGGTCTAAGGGGTTGCAGCCTCTGCCGTGATGAAGCAAAAGCAAATCAGCGGGTGTGGGGGAAGTTTGGAGAAGATGTGTAGAAGCACTTTTGGTTGGCACCAAGGTGCTTCTGGAAAACTGTCTGCCATTTCAGGGGGGGGAAGTGAGGAACTATCCAAGCTGTGTACAGTTAAGATGGGACGCTGTTTACCTCAACTGAGGAGGTAAAAAGGCGTGGAAGGAGTTTTTTGAGGAACTCCTAAATCCAGCTAATACGCCTTCTATGGTAGAGGCAGAGCTGGAGGATGATTAGGAGAAGATTAAATACCTCGGGGTTTACAAGTGAGGGGACAATGGTGCGGGAGATTAGTCTGAGAATCGGCGCAGCTGGTATTAGTATTACTAATTACAGTATTACTTTTAAATTATCACACCAAAGCTCTCGATCTAACGGTCAGTTTTGGTTCCTCCCCTCACCTATGGTTATGAGGCTGGGTCATGTCCCAAAGAACGAGATCCAGGGTACAAGCGGCCGAAATAGGTTTCCTTAGGAGGGCGGCTGGCATCTCTCTTAGAGATAGGGTGAGAGTCAAAAGGAGCCAGTTGAGGTGGTTCGGGCCTCTGGTAAGAATACCCCCTGGGCACCTCCCTAGGGAGGTGTTCCAGGCATGTCCACCTGGGAGAAGGTCTCAGAGAAGACCCAGGACTAGGTGGAGGGATTATATCTCCAACCTGTCCTGGGAACGCCTCGGGATCCCCCAGTGGGAGTTGGTTCATGTGGTTCGGGAAACAGAAGTTTGGGGTCGCCTGTTGGAGCTGCTCCCCCAGCAACCCATTACCGAATAAGTGGACAAAGATGGATGGATGGATGGTATTCATGTGATTTCATACATTAGAAGTGAAATAATTAATGCCTGATAATCAAACCATGATTATTTTTCAGACCATAATTGTACCCACAAAGTCTATAATTGTTGCCTCCCTAGAAATAACTGGACTTGACAATCCTCACATTTCGTTTGAGCTACCAGTGTGACGGCATGTTGCCTTCCCCTGTGAGTTGTGTGAAGGAACAATTGTCGGCTCCAACTGGACTCCATGGCGCATTCAGATATTCCTATTGCATTCATGTCCCCCTTGTTATTGTGAAAAAAAATCTTTAAATCGAAGATTAAATTGAAAATCCTGACACCCCTATTCATTATCAGACTGAATGGAGCTACTTATCAAAGTATTGTTAAGATTAATATAAAAAGCTGTAAGATTGTCTTTCACCTACACCTTCAGATGTCCAGAAAGTGATTGTTGGTGAAGACCATCAGCAGGAGTGGAGCTCCAGTCTGGACCAGGAGGACACAAAACCCCCCCACATTAAAGAGGAGCAGGAGGAACTCCGGATCAGTCAGGACGGAGAGCAACATCAATGGCTGGAGGAGGCTGATATCACCAAGTTTACATTCACTCCTGTCTCTGTGAAGAGTGAAGATGATGAAGAGAAACCTCATTTCTCACAGCTTCATCAACGACACACTGAACAAATGAAAACAGAAGCTGATGGAGAGGACTTTGGAGGACTAGAACCAGCCAAGAAATCAGATCCAGATTCACATTTCCAACCAGATACTGATGAGGAGACTGGAGACTCTTCTGAATTGGAGACTGATGACAGTGCTGATTGGAAGAAGACCAGAGAACCTCGGTCAGGTTTAAACTCTATGAAAAATGATAGATTATCTGTTAATGGTCAGAAAGCATTTAGCTGCTCTGAGTGTGGGAAAAGATTTGGCACCAATGGACATCTGAAGAGACATATTAAAACTCATACAGGAGAGAAACCTTTTCGCTGCTCAGTCTGTAAGAAAGCTTTTACAGAGAGTGAAAATTTACAGACACACATGAGAATCCACAAAGGAGAGAAACCCTTTAGCTGCTCAATCTGTGAGAAAGATTTTGGACAGAGTGGAAACTTACAGGCACACATGAGAATCCACACAGGAGAGAGACCATTTATTTGCTCAGTCTGTAAGAAAGCTTTTACAGAGAGTGGAAGTTTAAAGAAACACATGAGAATCCACACAGGAGAGAAACCATTTAGCTGCTCAATCTGTAAGAAAGCTTTTAGAGAGAGTGGAGGTTTAAAGGCACACATGAGAACCCACACAGGAGAGAAACCATTCAGCTGCTCAATCTGTAAGAAAGATTTTGTACACAGTGGAAACTTGGTGACACACATGAGGATCCACACTGGAGAGAGACCATTTAGCTGCTCAGTCTGTAAAAAGGATTTTAGAGAGAGTGGAAGTTTAAAGACACACATGAGAATTCACACAGGAGAAAAACCATTTAGCTGCTCAGTCTGTAAAAAAGGTTTTGTACACAGTGGGAACTTAGTGGCACACATGAGAATCCACACAGGAGAGAGACCATTTAGCTGCTCAGTTTGTAGGTTGGCTTTTACAGAGAGTGGAAGTTTACAGAAACACATGAGAACCCAACACTTGAGGGTTGGACGCTCCCCTCTTGTTTAGCTCCTGCCGGTCTGCTCTACTCAGGTCATCCTGATTTGATCTTAATTAATGGTTGGCTAATCGTTAAGTACCTTGTACTTAAGGAAGGCTGGAAAACTCTTTCAGACTGAAGCAGCTGTGGGGTAATTCTTTGGGGGGATTGAGGTTTGAGGGGTATGGCACAAAACCAATCTGATATTTGAAACTTGATTAATTATATTTGGATATTGTACTATACATACAGATGTGTAAATAGTAATTGATAATGAAATCCTTGACAGAGTCTATGAAAATAAATTGCTGCGTGTTGTACTTTGACCCCAAACTGTGCTAGAAGCCCCACATTAAATATCTGTGCATGACGTTGGCCAGGAATATTGCTATATTGAACAAAACTAGATACATATTGAACCAAAATACACTACATACATGTAATACATGCTTATTTTACCATATTTTTTAAACCTTATTTGTAAAATTTGTATGCTGTATGTGCATATCTATTGGTTTTAACAATATGATATTGAAAGGTAGGGTAGGACTTAATTAACTGCATGCTTCCACCTGCGCCTTCTCAAACTTTTTTCTTTTCTTTTTTTCTTTCTTTGGTAAATTCTGACTGTTTTAAATTTGTGGTTTCTTTTGTAACATTGTTGATTGTTGGAGATAAATAATACATTTAATCGCATCAAAGATAAGGGATTAAGCAGAGATTTCCCAGTTGTTCTGGACCAAATTAGCCCTGACTGAAAAGCAGAGGCACACTCAGTTACCATAGAGATTTATTCTGTCCGACTAACCTTTTCTGTTTTCCCAACAGTGTTTTTTTCATATTATTATTATTATTATTACTATTATCCTGCATAAAACATTATTAATACATCAGGTACATATTGCTTGTTAAGTTTTGTTATTATTTATACATTTACTATTATTTTTATTATTCTGCATGTGACAGCCATTGTTGCCGTTATATTGCTGTATGAAAATAGCTGTTCATATATATTTAAATAAATGCTGATGTAGTTGCAAATGTGTTTTAAATGAAGTCAGTGATGAAGGGCAATGTATAAAGTCCTATACATTTGTGTTTCTATAGCGGTCAGAGACCAAGACACCTGTAATTATTTTAATCTTTTTTTGTATTCTTTAACAATAAGGGAGCACGTATGTTACTCTACCATGTACTCATAGAGTAGGTCTAGACTACACTCTTATTAAAATTAAAATGATTTAATTTAATTTAAGAAGAACCAACAATTATCCTGCACGTTATGCTACCCTGGTAGCAAATGAAAAAAGGTAAACAAAGGGTGACTGTAAGAATAGACTGTAATATACACCTAGTTTATTATTCAACCATTTCTGTCCATTTGGCCTACTTATGCTGTTTTAATAACTGGATGGTCAGCTGCTAATGCTAGCTTTTGGGGCACTTGGTAAATGATTACTTTATACCACTAACAAGTCAGAAGATAGCACCACACTTAAACAGTAGCATAATCAGCATCCCTAAAGGCAAACCAAAGCATAGAGAACTTTGAGAGATAGATTATAAAGACAGTAAGTTTGAATTTGGGTGTTTTTTGTCAATTTAATAGCATTTGGAGAAAAACAATTGGTAAAAGAACTTTAAATAAAAATTTGAAAAGATGTAAAAAAAAGCTTTAAATATGTCAAAAAAGTGACAAATGTAAAATAAAATAAACACACAACTGGGAAAAACCCACGAAAATTTTAAAAGGCTCAGAAAAATTCAATAAACGTCGAAAAAGTGACAAAAGACACAAAAGGGTAAAAAAATATATCCACAACCTTGATAAATGTTTTTTAATTTGAAAATTCCAGGTCGGTGGGAAGACAACACAAGGGTTAAAAGTATTTTTGTACCATAATGTTACATGTGTTCATGTTGACCTCAAGATGTCATCTGATCAGATTTCTGTTATTCAAAAAACTCTCCTCGGGCCAAATTTACCTGTTGTCCTCTATCGCTGTTTGTTTTAACTACCCAAGTGTAATTCCCCAAATTAACATAACTGATTCCAAACAACCTCTTTGGCAAGTACTTATCTCTACTTTCATTAATTTTGGGGTGTCTTATTCAATTTTATAGCATTTGAAAAACAATTGAAGGGTTTTTGAAATAGTATTGAGTATAATGGACAACTTCCAGTCGGAGATTATCCATCAACATCTACTCCTTTAATTTTAGTCTAAATAATTCCTAATTTCTGCTTTTCTAAGTCAAACATTAGGTATAAATTCCTATAAATGAGGTTTATTGACCGTAAATTCCAAAAATAACTGTAAAACTAAAGTTAATAAGTTGAAAGTGACAAACATTGAGGGATAAAAACAGAAGAAAAAGTTCATCGCTAAAAAAAGTCAGTAAAGTGTAGATATTTAATTTTGACAGGGGTTAACAAGGTTAAAACTTTTACGACCAATTTAATGAAATGTCTGGTTTAATTCGGGCTCCAGTTTCTAAAGTCTATCAATTTAAACTGTTCATTTTTTCTTAAAAATTGTTTTTTCTACACTTATTTCAATTACAGTGTTTTATGCGCTATATATATATAAATATAAATATAACCTTCGTTTTTTAATCCTGATGTTTTTATGACTGCTCAGTCTTGTCGTGTTATTTTTGTATTTTGTAGGTGTTTTGTATTTTGAAAAGTGCTCCATGAATAAAGATGATCATACTTATTATTTCAAGCTCTGCAGGTATGATGTTGTTGAAGTTCTATATTTCTGTGAGCAGGGTTCAAACCCACGCAGGGACACCCATTTGGATTGCAGGTGAACCATCTTAGCAGCAATCAAGAGAGAGAGGGAATCACCATGGCAACAACACAGACACAGAGAACGACGGGGGAAACAGTCAGAAGATAAGTTTCCATCCACGTGTCAATTGAATTATCTGAAATTCTGTAAAAAACTCATGCGGATAAAGCTGGTGAAAGTGTTTCCATCCAACGGCTTTAAAGCCAATAAAAACCTGTGGTGATGACGTAACACACTGTTTTGCGATCAATTACAAGCTGCAAGCACTGGAAAGTGCTGTGGCTTAGTTGGTTAAATTGCCTGTCTAGTAATCAGGAGATCCTGGGTTCCAATCCCAGCAGCACCTTGGTGTTGAAGAGATAACTCTGTTTGCATCCCATCATCATGTCTACTCAATCATCATGCTACTCATTAAGCCCTGGTAGCAAATTATGTTACACTACACTAACACAGATTTAAGCTGATACATACAGTACGATCCCATGAAATTGCAATGTAAGTTTAAGCTACAGTATACACCTAGTTTGGGTGTGGCAGTAACTCAGGTCGCTGCTTGAAGTCCCCATATGGACCAAAGTACGGAGTGTGGACTGGTATCTAGACAGATGCCACTTCACATCCTTGACACTGCCAGGTGATCTTGAGCAAGGCACCAAACCCCTCCCCCTCCAACCACTCAGGGCACTGGTCCTGCTGGCAGCCCACTCTCTATTTGTGCACTGAGCATGTGTGAGTATTTGAAGCCTGTGTGTAGTGATTACTAACAGAATAGTGTAACTTGTAATTTCCCCACTGTGCATCAATAAACAGTATAAATTAAATTAAACAACTTAAATTAAATTAGTTCATTCATCAGCCATTTCTGTTCATTTGGCATAATTATGCTGTTTTGATAAATACTAGTAAATTGATTATTACCCCTCCTCCACTCAGTAAGGAAGAGCCTGGAAGACCTCAAATCAGGCAATCGGTCCTGTCGGTACACAATCCGTCCTGCCTGCACAATCCGTTCTGCGTGTGTGCAAGATATTCGTGCATGCACAGATGACATCATGATGAACGCGGATTTACAACAATCTGTTCCCATTGACAGTTAAAGAAAGTCTGTTCTCCTCCACCAGAAAGCTAACATTAGTTTAGCTAACAGCTAATTTGGCTAACCACTAGCTGAGACAGCATATGAAAGAACCTCAAAACTTTAAATAACTGTTTAAATATATAACAACTGTTACGTCAGTTCTACTTTACCTGTGCTCATTAAAAATACAATCACGCAATACTTGTCTTTCACATTACTGTAAAGTCTCAATTTAGCTGTGGCTGCTTTTCCCACTGTTTAGTTTGAGTAACGTTATTTTAGGCTGAATCAAGCTGTCAGCCTGTTAGCCGAAATAGCTTTTAGCTAAACTAGCATCAGCTTCCTGGTGGAGGCTAACCGTTCTCTTAGCTTATACATCATTACACAATCTGTCATAATTTTAGCGGTTAGCCTTTAGCCCCATGGATGTATTAAGAGGAAGTTTAGCCTCCACCACTGTTAGCTTCCTTGCTAACCGCTAGCTTTGATTCAGTCTACAATAGCATTATTCAACCTAAACAGTGGGAAAAGCAGCTACAGCTAAAGTTTTCATTGATTGTGTTTTAATTGAGCAAGTTAAGTAAAACTGATGTTACCACTATTATATATTATATATAATGCCGTTATATATAATATATATACATATATACACTCACCGGCCACTTTATTAGGTACCCCATGCTAGTAACGGGTTGGACCCCCTTTTGCCTTC